>NW_008618506.1:41015-77424 GCF_000691845.1 Merops nubicus
ACAAAAAGTAAATGTTTTGCTGATATTTGCAGGGAAAATGTAAACATGAATAATAGTGCTACGTGTATGGCTTTCTAGTACAAATAGCTCAACTTGCAGTATGACAGCATGAATATAAAATATTCATACCTTGTTCAAGTATGCAATGGTGATCTGAAAGAACATCACTCTTTCACAGGCTTTTCAGTATATTATTCAGGCTCTGTACAGTTGATACCTTTAGACAGTATTTTAAACATGCACGTTATATACTTGGAAATATTTCATATTCACACTTAGTTTTTGTGAGACTTGCATCAAAAATGATGCTGATCCTCAATTTATATGCCGTGTATGAGAATTAAAAAGTACAACCCTCTCTTTTGAGACACTTGTACCTTGGTTTACATTAAGGTGGTTTTTAAAGCTTCTTCCTGCTAAGGTGTACTTGTGTGACCCTAATGTAAGCTTTTCATGAGGTGGCAATGTTATTACACCATGGAAATTACTAGTAATTTGTTTATTGTTGTTCTTTCTGTTTTCACAAAACTACCTGGGAATTTCGTGTGCAAACCTGACCAGAACCTGAGCTAGGGTAAGGCTGCACAGTTCCAGTGACTTGGTATTGCTCTAATGACTTCCATTTGGCCTCTTGGGGCAAACAAACCAATTTTTATCAGGTTTAACTATGGAAATGAGTTATCTGAAATCACCCTATGAATATAAATGCATATTCTCCAATTTTCCCATAAATGTTTGAACCTGTTGTATAATTTCAATAAATGCAACAGGATAATAAGAAGCTTGGAAATACTGAATTCTTATGAAAATCATATACAATTTTCAACCTCCCAAATCATTAGTTGAGTCCACCACCAACTAAAAGGTAGTAAGTCACTTGCTCTATATGGTCAATAACTGCTGATGTCTGGCTGACCACTTGAGAGACAAACAAGGCTTAGTCTCCTGGTCAGGGAGTGTTTGTGTAGTTTGGGGCAGACTGTAGCTCAAACTATCTCTTGTCCGAAGGGGAAAGTAAATAAAAATAAGCTCCTGGTGGTAAAATGGAAGTGATGGAGTCTCAAACTGTTATTTAATATTAAAAAAATAAATAATAAAAAAAAATAAAATCAGTCAGCAGTGTGGAACAAATGAATTGAAAATAAAGCACCATTAATTTCAGTACTCATAGGACTATTATTGCCACCCTTTTTGCCACCTTCTTATCCTGGCTTTATCTTGCAATGACTTCTTACATTGTGGTCAGGAATGAGAGCCATCTTAAAAAACCTGATCCAGGCCAAATCAAATGCAGACTCTACACAGATTTCTAAACTGCCATGTGTCTAACATTTGTCTTTCAGCGTACTTGCACAAGGCTTCACTCAATGGGGTTCTGATTTTTGCCTCAGGCTTGTGCATACATGATTGATGCATTATTTTTCACTACTATCATATAGAAACTGATTTAAAAGGAGGATTTAAAGTTAGTTGCCTCTGTCTAAATGCATGAAATTACAAAGAATAGCTTCACTCTCAGAGAGGATCAGTACTCTCATGTTCTAGTGGTGGCAGAGCTATAAAAACAGAACACATCTTGTAGACTGAAATATGGATTTTTTTTTTTCTGAGCTGAGATTCCTTCAATAGGAGTCAAACTTTATCCATGACTTTTTCTTCAAATACTTACTATTTTCATGCCCAGTTAAGTCTGCATAATAACCAGATAGAAAATAGTGAAAACTAAACATTGATTTCTAAGATTCATTTTAATGCAAATTCATTCTTTAATAAGTTTTATTTGATGTTAAATCCTCTTTTCAGTTTAGATCCAACAATAAGCAATATTTATTAATGATCTTTTGCATATGAACAGGAATAGGATGTTATTGTGATATAGACATTGCAGTGTGCAACTGTGCAAATTAAACTGTTCTCTATTGATTGCTCTGGATGTTAGATGAAAACGCTATTTGAAAAACTGGATGCCAAAGGAATGTTATGCCCTCCAAAAGACCCTGATATATCAAATAGCTCTGAAACTAGGTTAGTCATCCACTAGTGACATTTCACAACTTTATGCCTGGATTCCTTAACATTAGAGAAGTACAAGGTCTAGTCTTCAAGGCATCTGTGTAATGAGAAAGGGATGCTATCTACATTTACGGAACAGAAGTTCATAACTTCTGATTCACAGAGGACATTAACTGGAGGTAGAGGATTATTCTGTCAAAAGAAATCTAGGAGCCATCTAAAATAAAAGAAGAATAAGCAGAAGGCCTCTATAGAGTCAGAATGCTAGAAAGAAAAGACTTAGTAATGGCCCTAGAATTAGACATATACCTGACATAATTTTCTTTCAGGAAGAATGATGTTACTGACCACAGATTCAAAGGCAAATGATCAAGAAAGTGGAAATATTTGGATCAATGGTAGTTGCAGGATTTAATAAGCTCAAGTCTGAGGACCCAGATAATCTCCACCTCAGCCTTTGGGAAAGATTGCTTTATAAATTGGAAATTCTGGCAGCAAGATTTTCTACTGAAGCCTTCTAAAAGTGAGAAAATAAATATCAAATCTGATGCACATACTGAAGAAATGGTGGCAGATTATACTGCATGGTGAAGGCAAAAATATTTGAATTCTAGGAAATGTATCCTTGGTTTATCAAAGACAGATTTTCACCTGACTAACAGCATTTCTTTGCTATACAGACAACTTCTAGATAAAGACAATGTAACTTTGTTCACTGTAACATTCAGTACAATGCCACATGGGGACCACTAGTTAAATTGGGGAAGATGACATTGAGAGTAAAAACAGAAGCAGAGGAGATGAATTTGATCTAGAGAAGCTGCCAGGAAGGGCTAGGTTATTCAAGTGGGATGAAGCATTTAATTTACTGAAAAAGCATTGCTTGGCCTACCAGCAGAGATCTGCTTTAGTAGATCTTTGCTATCCATGATAAAATTGGGATATGGCACATGGAATGGAGGAAAACGTTTTAGAGTGGAAACTAGGTCTCTAACAATTAACACTGGTGGAGTCACCATCCCTGGAGTTTTTTAAAAGACAAGTAGATGTGATGCTTAGGGACATGGTTTAGTAGTGACCTGACAGTGCTTGGTCAGTGGTAGGACTTTATGATCTTAAAGGTCTCTTTCAACAAGAGTGATTCTATGATTTTAAAAAAAGTGTTGTTCTGGATCACTCTGCTGAACAGAGCAGTGAGGGGAAGGAAAGACTTCCATCCTTTTAAAATAGTAGAGAATGAGATTATTTCCATACTATAATCTATTTTCTCTCTGTTGAGTTAACTCTTGTGCTTGCAGCTAGGAAGACACTGAGTGTGTGTTCCAGGGCTCTTCATAAGGTAAGCAGCTTCATAAGGCATTTCTTCTGATGTAAGGCAGTTCTTTGTGGGAGAACATGAGTTCTGGGAAGAACCTGAGACCTGCATGAGCCCTAGGTGGAAAAGTTTGATGTTTGTTATCTTTTTTTTTTGCAAGTAACCATACTGTAAAATGCTTGGTGTCTGCAAGACTTTCCCCAGGACAGTTTCTTGGGTCTAGATTGGTTCTTAGGTCTAACAGAAATAGAAAAATCTTGCAAATGGATAACAAGCATGAGGGTTTTTTGTGATTTAAATGGCTCTTTGTTCTGAGCAAATGATTCTATACTTCTTTTTTCTCTCATGGCATGCAATATTTTTAAAATAATAAAGCAAAAGCAGTTTAGTTGTTTCTCACTGCATGAAACTACACTTGCAAGTATTAAAATTTTTGTCTTTTTCCCAATACTTTCTTTAAAAAAAAAATACAGAAAAGTTACATGATGTTGAGCTTAGCTTAGTGCTTTTACACTCTCATTAGTACAGTGCTATACGCCATAGCGAATGATACTTCATAAACTGATGTTTTTAGCACTTTTACTGACTGGCTTTATGAGATTTTTTTAATTAAAAAAAGTCTTGTGTTTTAAGAACTGTATATTTCAGTGAATTTTTCAGTATAGTGCTTGTATTCATGATCCAGAAAAATTTAGCAAAAGTTGGTCAAACCACCTCATATGAAATATATAGTTGATAGTAACTGAATCACCCTTATTTATTCACCTGTTATGTTACTGAAAATGACAAAATGGACCATGTTTGTGTAAACTATCATTTAAGTAGGTTTGGATGATAGTAGACACTTCAGTATTGGCTTCATTCCGCCTTAAAGAGCTCTCATGCTCATTACCATTTGGAACTTTCCTGTCCATTTGTGAGCTTCTTAGTGTAATATCCAATATCCTGTTGCATTTAAAGAAATAACTCTGCACTAAAATGAAGTTTAGGAGTTGGCATGCAATGCAGATCTCTGTCTGGGATTGGTAGCATGTATGACAGGTGTGACATATATTCTGCATCTTAGCCTGTTTCCCAATAATTAAAATATGAGTATACATGTTATTGATGCTGTACGTTATATGATTTACTTTATTTAATTTACTTAAAAAGCAGGAAATCTTCTTTTTCCTCATAGTCTATAATATATCAATATCAATATATAATATATACAAATGAGATCCCTGACATGCACTGAAATTTGTGACATTCCCTCAGTCAGATGTCAATGTTAGAATTATGATAAATACAAGAGGCATTATAATTTTGATTTCTGGCTTATGGTACTTGTGAAAGCAGGTAGCAGAATAGAAAAACGAACAGGTAATACTGAATGAGATCAAAATCAGATTTCAAGTGATTTCCTTTCTTTTGTTTTCATATTCTAATTTCGTCATCTCCTATTATTTTTTTTCTGTCCTTGTGTGCCAGTGTGACAGCACTGGTGTCCCTGCAGTACTGCCCTCCCGTTTCTGGTTATTGCTTCTGTGTTGCTGTGCTTCACCCACTGAAGGTCATTCCTACCTGCCGTGCAAGGGCTGAGGTAGGAACAGGGGAAACAGGTCTTGTCATTTGCTGCCAGATTTGCTATTATGGTTCCAAGTTTTTGTGTATTGGGTTACTGAGTGCAAACGCCAGCCTTTCAAGAGCTTCTTGGAATCCATTTCACAGTGGTTTTGTGCCTTGTGTCCTGTTTCCCTTTCCCCTTCCTTCATAGTGTTTATTGCTTTTTTTTTTTTTTAAATTTTATTTCTGAGACCTCAGGGAATCACACAAGTGGTGTATGTGTGGTGCAGACTTGCCAGCCATGTTTCAGTTGTGTGGTGCTGCTGAGGGGTTGCTGCTCCTTGCTACAGAGCAGCAGTGCAGTCCTGCCTCCACCTGGGAGTGCGTATACCACAGGATGTCAATGCAGTCTTCTCACAGTAAATCCACATGTGGATGCTGTGCACCAGCAAATCCCCTCACAGCAGATGCAGCAGGAGAGCAGTCGGACTGAAGTAACTTCAGTAGGTAATAGCTCCACAGCAGCTCACTGGATGAACTCACTATTTCCAGCCCCAACCCTCCACCCTTTCTGCTCTGTCACTAAACCAAGTCCTAGGATCACAAGTTTTAACCCAAAGACATAAAATCATTAAAGCTAGCCTTGAAGAGAGGAGGACACAGGAAGCAATTTACCTTCTTTTAATTTCTGTTAGTGATAATGATTTAAAAAAAAAAAAAAAATCATCAGAAATACTAGTTCTGCCACCAGCAAGCCAATGAGAGGATAAAATCCCAGGATTTGAGAGAGTGAATGCTGAATCCATGAAGAGGAGTTCTGCTGAAAAAACCATTAATCTCCAAAGTAGGAAAGTATTGGCTGAAGAGCAGGAATACAGCATGCTCTGTGTTAGAGGAAGGTTCCTCGATGATTAAGGCACACTATTTGTGAGGCCACTTAGCTCTGTGCCACTGGGTAAGATATGTGAGAATAGTGGGAATTCATTGCCTGGCATGACCTGAGCGTTGTATGTTTCTCTATCATGTTACAAGAGTCATGTCCCGATGTGGCATTGGTTCAGCCTTGGCAAGACAGCTCTCACAGCACATCCAATAGGTCTGTTTGGGAACCTCAAACTTCATGCTTAGACAAAATCCCAGTATTCTTCAAGATTCTTTTAATATAACCTTTAGCATGTTTTCTATCAATCAGAAAGGTGTATACCCACAACTTACGTAGCCTTCTGATACCATATTTAGAAGGAATTTTACCTCCATTACATCTTTAGTATTTCAAGATAAATTAAGTAGCTTTAGTCATCCTTCAAATATACTTTGGGCTTCAAGAATAAATTTCCCCTTTCTTTGGGGGAAGATTTGTGCATTAGAGACTTTGGAAGGAGCCCATGATTCACATTTGATTGCTCAGAAGTTACTTAATTGGAGATAACCTCTGCGTAGGAGCTGATGCTTGACCCTGCACCTCAGCTCAGCCTGAGAAGAATGGAGCAAAGAGAAGGTGTGAGACTGATAATCCCCAAGAGCCCTGGAGAGATGCTGGCCTGCATTTCATACCCCCGTCTTGCTGATGCACAGTAAAGCTGTCCAGCTGATGGAGATAGTGTTGTTGGAGTTGGGTTGAAGTCTGAGAAGCAGAGGCGCAAGATCTCGTGTCCTTAATTTTTGAGCTCCAAGACTGTTACACAGTGAGAACCTTTGTATTCAGATGTAAAAAGCACATTTCCTACAACCAGAACACATAATGCTTTCTCTGTGTTCTGCTCTTAAGACAATTTGTAATGCTGTTGCTTAAGAAGCAAATCTGCCTTGTACACCTGAAATCCAGATTACTCAGTAAGATATGGCAGCCCTAAATCCCACAGAGATGGACAGACAGGGTTTCTGAAGTGCTCCCTCAAAGTGGAAAAAAAAAATAAGGACAATACAGCATTGAAAACCTCCTACAGTTTCAGAAAATAGATACCCAGATTCTATTTGGTAAAATAGTACAGATAAGCATTACAAAGTATAGCAAAGCCAACCTAATTATATTACCTTCCAATTCTAGTCTGATCTATTTCACTAATATTGATTTCACTTTGTGTCCCATTTGAGCTTACAATGGCAACTGAATTAAGCCAATGTACTTAATTTTGATGTCTATCTGTACAGAGAAAGAAAAATATATGCCTGGTGGAGATCACTACAAGGGACAAATCCTCCTGTAGATTTTTCTTGTGCTGCAGTGCAGCATTAGTCAGCTAATGCATGTGTCTATGCAATTTAGGATAAGAAAAATCAGAGGTGATCCAGAACTAAAAAAAAAAAAAAAAAAAAATTGTAGACCAGCTTATTGAAGGGCTCATTAATTTTGCAGCAACATCCATATATTGATTTCACACTCTGTAGGTAGAATTTTGATAAAGATGACATTTTGAAATGGGTCAGAAATTATGCTCTCTGTTTCTTAAGATTGTCTATTACTATTATTATTTTTTTTAAACAACATTACATTCATGGGTATAATCTACAAGCATCTACTGTAATTTAACAGTTTTGTCTCCTGGCAGCAGTGTTCACTATGTCCTAAGTGGAACAGAATAATGAGGAGTCGATCTGGTAGACAGACATAATAATGTATGTTTAGTAGGTTGTAGGAACTTTTAAAAGGAGCTGATTTTGCTGAAACAAAGAAGAAGAAAAGAAAAGCTTCTTTACCACATGAACTTGGAAGATTAAATATCATGGAACCTAATCTTTTAGGATTAGAGATAGGAAAAAAGGCTTTGAAGAGTAAATTCACTAAGATAAGTTGGGCAGCTCAGACTTGCCCCAAATTTAAACAAATTGCTTCAGCTACAATAAAAAAAAGGAGGAAAGCAAAAATACTTAGTTTTAAAGCCTTTAAAAGGAAACATTTTGGGTTTGTTTTGAAGATGTGTTTACACAGAATTCTTCAGGGCTAATAAGTCAAATCTGAGGCTACATAAAATTCTTTTAAATAAACCATGAGGGAAAAAAAAATAGCATAAGGTCACCTTGAAGTCTTGGTATTTTTTTTCTTTAAATTTTTGTGCTGAATAAAAATCAATTTTTTCACACAGTAGCAGCCAGACTTCTAACTGCTTGGTTATTTATGGGCAGCAAGGACATCCAGTGTTTTAACTCCCAGGCTTCAGGACACCTTCTATAACTTCAGGCCATGGAGCCATTAAAGGTAGTTACTCCTGGGAGTGGAGTATGTGATTTCTGACTCCAAAGCTTTGAATTGGGGCCTGAGGTAGAGACTAGCTTTTGTATGATAAAGCAGGGGCTGCAGCTCAGTCACACAGCTCTGGTTTTCACAGGAATGTTAGACTCTGCTCTAGAGCCCTAAACATGACTTTGCTGCAGGTAAACTGTGAAGGATGGTAAAGAAGGCAGGGTGCTGACAGGCACAAACTGCACCCCTTGCAGCTAGATCAGCTCTATACAGGCATGATTTGTCATCTGAAAATGCAGAGGTGTTGTACGTACCTTATACAGACTTAGGTCTATTAGTGCAGTGCTGAACTGAAAGGAAAGGCAAAGAACCCACTGCAATATTTAGAATTTACTTATTCATGAAACTTAATTAACTAGTCACAGGGCAACTAGAGAAAAGGTATGCACAGCTTTTGCACAGACTTTTTTTTTTATTGTTTGAAGGGAATGACCAGCAACTCCCCGAGGTTTCATATTTCATACTTGCCTTTTTATAAAGTAATAAAATTTTGTGCATTGTAATACAGGTGGGTGACTAATTGATATGAATGTGTCGTATCAATGATGGGGTGGGCAGCCAACCTAGAGACCACCCAGAGTTGTTTGAGTTTGCCTCTGCTGTTGACAGCCGTATCTATGACTAATTAAGGTTACTGTCAAATGCTCAGCTTTTGTAGCATAGGTGGAGCTGTGAACATCTGTGTGCATAGAGTATAGGTGCTACAACCTCATTTCTATGGCTTTAATCCTAGCCTTTTTTTTTTCCTTTTAATTTTAAGACAGATCAGTAACACTTCGGATACCATTGTCCTCATTATGAATTGAGTTTGCTCTTCAGTCTTGATGGATTTTATTCTCTACCTTATATCTCACAGTCCATGCATACACAACTTTTTTGATAGGGAGCTTATCCTTTTGTGTTAATTTGATATCTGACATTCAGAAAATGACCCTATTGCAACAAAGATGATGATTGCTTTTTTACCAATTAAAATATACCCTGACATGGAGTATTAGGCCAGCTATTTATGTTAGCCTTCTAAAAGTATCTGTCAGTCAATGCAAATTGTATGACTGGAAAAGGCAGGAGTTGAATAAACTGGTGTGTGAATTCAGGCAATTAATTTTCAATTTTTCAGAGAGAAAATAGGCAGGGAGTCTTTGATCTTTGTCGTTCTCCAAGAGGGAGGCCCCAAGCAGTGTGCACTCATTTATTTTATGATATCCTTAGCCTCTGAAAGTATTAACTTGTGGAAATAATTCATCTGGATTTCCTGAAAAATCTCTGGATTAAAGTGGTTTCTTCCCTTGTTCATGGAATTCCTTAATTTCCTAATTTCACACTGCTTGTCCTTCTCTGAAAGTCCTCCTCCTCCTCATATAACAACTGCCCTGGGTTCTTTACTGCTTGTGAGCAGTGGGCTCTGCTGTGTGCTGCTGGTCCTTCTGTGCAGTTGTTGCTTGCGATGCTGAGCGGTACCTTGAGTGATGAATATGTAAAATGAGACCCACAGCCTCGCTGTCTGGAGCTGTCAGCTTTCTCCCTGACAGGTTTCCTATGTGGTAGTCTCGAGCTAATTTAGGCCAGTCAAGGATTACCGTTTCTGTTCACCCCAACAAGTGATTTGAGCCTGTTATTTAGGAATTTCTGAGCACGGTGATTATATTTGGAGAGGAACAAGTGCCTCTGCATTCTTGCCCTTTCTTATCATTACCATGACAGATAGAGACAGATAGAGACAGACATACACAATATGTTGTCCTAGAATTCATGCTGTTCCAAAGTCTCTCATGTCACTTTGAAACCCCAATCCTTCACATGACATCTGGTATATAATAAACACTTCAAAATGGTTGAGAGGTGGCAGTGACAAAACCATGTTTATTATAATTTTTATAGGTTTACTGAAGAGGGCAAAGCCTGATATAAGTTTTCATGTGAACCAGTGTGCCTGGTTTCACATTCTTGAATGCTTTACCACAGTCAACAGGATAGGACTTTTAACTGGAAGTACTGGGACATCCACTGTTCTTTTTTTTTTTTTTTTACTGTTTTTAAGTGTCTTAACAAAGGAGCAAGATGCAAACATGGAAGAAGGTCCAACTTTGCCTCCTGGCTCAGTGTGACCCACCAGTACTTTTTCTTTTTGGAGAAAATATGGACTGAGTCTTCACGTTAGCTGAGCTTCCATGAATCACAGCCTCCTCTTCCTCCCATTGCTGGACCTCAGACTATTCCTTCTTTGTGCACAGACACAGCACTCTGTGGGCTTGGTGCCAGAACTAGCTTTCCTTCTTTTTTATGTATATTTGCCTGTTTAAGAAGATGTAAGCTTTTGTAATAACTTTCTATTGTGTTATTTTAGCCTATGACTTCTAGGCACAGGATCAATTTCACATTTGTTTTCCAGCGTTTCTTTTGAAAACACATTTAATGAGAAAAAAAAAAAAAAAAGTATTTTAAGATAGTCACTGTGAGTAAGCACAATGTGATGATGGGTTTACTAGACCAGAGTGTGTGACTAGCAGGTAATATAGTCGAAGGACTTTAAACGATGGTGTGTTTATCTGAGATGGCAATGTTATTTTGTTTTACTGGATTACAATTACACGTGTTAAAACTGACAATTAGTTTCCTTGGGACTGCTTTCACTGGAAGTACCTCTTGCATGGACCTGTGAGAGACTCAGCTCAGCCTATTCACAAAGAGAATTTGCTGCAGGTTTCAGTGTTGGGTGGTAAGTTGGTGTTAGAGGCAAAGACCTGGGAAAATACACGTAATTTTTTGTGGACCATGCTATACAAGTAAGAAAGATAAATACAAATAAAACTCAGTTAATATCCTGGTAAATAGTGCCATCAATGTGAGAGGATTTTTTCAATGAGAGAAAGATATGTAGCACTTCCCTGAATGCCAGAAACACGTAACTAAGTGTTGTTTTGCAGTGAATTACCCAATGCCACTGAGTTCCCAGAGCAGGTGAGTAGGCTTGCTGGCTAGGCTCTGCAGTAACATCATTATTAGAAAAATCCAACCACTAGGTTACCGTCCTTTAGAAGAGAACAAGAGGAGAAAGACCTTGCTTCATGAATTTATTCACTCTATATGGTTTAGACTGAGACGGAGATTTTCTCTCAACAGCATCTGCTTAAGTGGGAGATAGGCATATTCCAATTAATTCATTGCATGGCCATTATTTTAAAAGCAGGTTTGTCTGTTTCATGCTTAAAACTTTGTCACCATTCTAGTAATTCTAGCTTTTTTTACTTCTCTACACAAGTCTCTTTGTATTTATAGCCTGCAGAACCCTCTTCAAAAGAGAAAATAATCCCAAAAATGTATCTGGGAGAATAATTCCATAGTAAATTGCAATCTTTAATCATTTCCTTCAAGGAAAGTAGGGAGAACAAATGCAAAAGCAGAGTCATAATAAGAACTTAACCACTTATTGGATCTATATTTTGCCGATGGAAGTTTTTTCTTGGATCAGGTGGCTTATGCGTTCCTCTACCAATAAAGTCCTGACTTGTTTTTTTTTTTTTTTTTTTTTTTTTTAATAAATGGGCGGGGTATTGCTGGAACCATTTTCTGTTATCGCTATTATGGCAGGGATATTGCTGGAACCATTTTCTGTTATCGCTATTTCATGAGGTGATAATTTTTTTAGCCTTGATGATTAATAGCAGATGATTTATCATATTTATATGGGTGACAGAGGAGAACATGCACCCTAATAGAGTTTTGTCCTTGTGACAGTGGCTACTGTAGAATTACGCAGTGAGAGCCCCCTGCCCCCAGCTTGAATTCTGAGTCGATGAATCAGACAAAGGATATGATAAAAATATCATTAACCTCATTTTACATTCAGGGAGCTGAGTCAAAGAGGAAAGAAATGATTTCCCTAAGGTCTGTGGCAGAGTTGTGAACTGAAATCGAAGTTCCCAAACCCTCGACTCCATTTATTGTTTGTGTTGCAGCAAATAGACATGTTTGTCTCAAGGACCAAGGACTTTTGCTGCCTGATGAACCGTGAGCTTGCACAGTAAAAATCTTACTGGATTCTGTTCAGAGACTCTGTGGTGTAAGTATGGAAAAGTCTCCACCACAAGGGTGTTGCTGCCTTTCTTTTATTTGACTGTCTTGTCAGGCCTGCCTTGGGAGATGCTGCCATCATGGCTTTATAATAAGGATGTGTGAACTCTCCAAATCAAAAGGGACATTTTTATTTTGTGTATTAGAGCAAATGATACAATATGGTCTCCTTTAGTGTGAGAAAACCTGTTCTGAGAAAATTAGTTTAACGGCAAAAGAGAAGGTACGTCTTGAAAAGAGAATAAGCCAGAGTTTTCAGGGAATTTAACTCTTCTTTTGAACTCTGAATATTCCATTGAAACAGAGAGGAACTGAGAAGGTATTCAATGTTCAGTGACAGTGTTGCATTATAGTCACATGCTTTGGAGTTACCTTAATATTTGCAAAAGCTAATGGGCTTCCATACATAAGTATGTAAATTTGAAAAAGTTGTGACGTGACTATTCTATAATTGATTTTATTCCTCAGACAATTAGATAATTTCCTTGATATTTATATAGCACTTTTTGTTCATTATCTTTGCTTTAAAGAGAATGGACCCCCTACAGCTGGCCATTGGTCAGATAGACCCAATGAACATTCAGGGTCAAGAGTATATTACATTAAGAATAATCCTGGTTGGATAGAAACAGGCATTTCTCATTAAGGTAGCCATCACAGCAAATGAAATTATAGTCCTATAAATCTGATTGTGTCTGTACTAGAGTGAGGTAGTGTCTCACCGTTCAATTTCCCAATGTACAAACTGCCATACGCTGCAGGAATTCAGGAACTTTTTCTGTGGCAAAGAGAAAGAAAGAGCCTAGGGCAGTAGACATGACACTGAATGAGAAAACAGTGAATATGTTGAAGGATGACGGAGGAATTTCTTTTGGCGACAAATCTACTTTTCTAGCTCATTTCTTTAAAAGGAATTGAACAGGGAGCGTCTGCCACCTTTTGCTGTCTATCAGCCTGAGTGTAACATTAATTTAGGGGAAGTCATCTCAGGAGCAGGTTTGGCTAGGGAAGGAAATGAAAGAATACATCCTCTGAAAAAAAGCTCTTTATCTGCCCATGGTATCTGAGCAGTTAAAGAATTTCAGTGATGTTTCATCATCTCTCCCTTTGTTAGTGCTTTTTCCAGAGAGACAAGAAGCATAGTTTAGAAAGATAAATACAATTGATGATGTAATGAAAAAAAACCAGGAAACAATTATACAACCTTTTTTATGAAATGTTTTATGAGACTGTATTTGCATCTGGGGAATATTAGAGTAAATATTGTGCAGGGAAATTAATTTTAATTTCATGCTAACAGAAAAATCAATTCGGTTCTAATTAGATTATTATTTTTAAAATACAATCAGGCAGTCATTCCAGTGTTTTGATTAGATTGTCCTATCATTTGTTTGGGTTTTGATAAATACTACTTCAGAAAATGCCTTTCAACACGAAAGTCTATCTGCAGCAAAACAGGTTTGATTTGGGACAGTTATTCTAAAAGCAATCTTGCAAAAATGCTTTAAAGTGGGTCATTGGCTGCAAGCAATTTGAATGTGGTGAGTAGAGCTGTAGAACTATAGAGCTTTAGTCTATGGTACAGTGTAACGCAGGTGTGATGAGAGTTGTCTCTTTAGTTTCTAACTGTTAAATAAGGTCTCATCTTGCAACTTCTGGCAGAAGCAAACAAAAATCTCTTCATTAATTAATATTTGTAAAAAAAAGAGGTGAGGGCATCATTGTATTCCACACTCACATACTTAATTGTTTCTTGACCTTGCAACATGCAAGCTGCAAAGGCTTTCCACAACTTTTTATATAAAATATACCTGAAAGGGTCAGAAAGTAAGTTGCAGCAGGATACTAAGACTGTAATATTCAAGCTGCCTTTGAAAATCTCAGCCAACATCGTTATGCGAAGCTATCTCAAAGCATAAAATTGACAAATACATAAATAGTAAGTATGTGTATACAGTGTATACTATGTAAAACACAGCCTATGTGAAATAATAGGGCTTTACAGTCTGTTTAAACTGCCATTAATCAAAAAACAAGGCTTAAAGAAAAAGGGCTGGGTATCATTGTCACCACTATATTCTGCATAATTCTCTTCTTGTGTCTTTGTTTTTTATTTAAACAAATAGGCATTGTTCTCTGAAAGGCACTGTGTTAGTTTTGCCAGCTCAGTTCCATAGCTTGGCCTCAGTGGTGATCCATACTGGGAGGTGAAATGTTGGTGCTTTCTTTTCACTTCTCTGTATTCTCGGTATACCTACTCCATCTTTTTTGTGTGTTTTTCTGTCCTTTTGAGTGACAAGTACCCTTACTGAACAGTATATTATAATCAAAATGTCTTGTGCAAGAGCTAAAACTGAAAATACTGGCATTAAAAATTAATATGGTTGTCAATCAGATGTCCACCTTTGCATGTGGTATTGCTTGAGGTATAGTATGACATTACTCTTAAAGAGATCTATGGTTTAGATTATTTCTGGGGATATGTCCATACCTTTTTTTTCTAGGCTTATTGTAAGGAACATTACATGGAGCTGGTAAAAGAGAAAAACAAAAGCAAAACCAACAACAACAAAACAGCAAACAGAAAAAAGGGGAGGGAAAGCACAATGTACCCTTATATCATCAATAAGGAATATAAATCAATTTTAAAAAATTGCTATGAATAAAAAGAGAAATGGAGGTGTGAGATTTTGCCATTTGCTCAGAAAATGCCTTGGTACAAACTTTAGTGTAAAAATTAGAAATAATTCACCAATTAAGATTTGAAGTTTAGTAGAAAAACAGCCATTTGCAGGAGTCTTATTTGTACAAAAAAACTATGTCCTAAGAGATTTTTTCCCCCCCTTGGATATATGAATTTTTGAAAGTTGTTTATGATGTACCTTTTCTATTATATAATTTAAGCTATGGCCAGTGCTGGGAATGCATGCTTGAATAATATATTCAGGTTGTATCAAATACTCAGACTTTTTTTATTGTACTTCCTGCAACTTCTGGATTAATGGGCACAAATTCTTCATGAGTTATTTATAAGAATATTAAAATCATAGCAGCTAAATCCTTATGAGACTTGAAGTTTACAGACTCAGGCAGATTAGAATGTGTAGCCCCATTGGAGGCTGCTTGGAGGCCTTCCAAACAGGATGGTTAAGTTAATTAATAATGGAACACCAGCCCAATACACTAAAAATCTGTGTTGGACAACAGGTTGCAAAAATGGTTTTTGGACATATAGGTTTAAAAATATAGGCATTAATAAGAATTCCAAATGTCCTGTCTCTGTGGAACTAGTAACATATTCATAAAAGACAGTGGTGTCCAGATCTTTGTCTTAGACTCCCTTCTACAGTCAACGTGGAAAAAGAAATGCTTCTTGGAGTCCTTACCAAGTAGAAACTGAATCACTCCACAAGTCTTCCTTGGCTTGAATTAGTGGTTTTGAAACTTTGCCTTGAGGTCTAATTTTTCTGGTAACAAAAGGAAATTCTGACTTCAGTATGAATTAGGAACCACTTCAGCTCTTCACCACTGGAAATGTTACAAAGGTTATGGTGGAGTATACCTTCCAACAGAGGAAGCCCAAGGTGCAAGCCTGCTTGTGAAACTGCGTTGTAATACATGACATCCTGTTAAAATGTTGCATGTTTCAGGATCAGTATTGTAGCCTTGCAACAAAATACAGGAGAGTGAAGTCTTTGACTCCCTTGCAGGAAAAGCTACTTTTTGTGCTAACGGTGGCTATGTGGTCCTTATCTTAGATGTTAAGAAAAAGATAAGTTGAACAAACATTTTTTTCTTCTAGTCCTGTTTTCAAAGTAGAAATAGATACAGATTTAGTCTTCTCAGTTGTTAGAAAGAAGTGAAGTTTATAATATTTTTCATTAGCTAAGACCCCTGTTAATGTTTGTTTGACTGACATGTCCTGGGCTGACTGACAGAGATGTAATATCTAACATGCTCAGTGAGAGAGACTATGCAAGTGAAAGAGCCATCAGAGCCGTTTGAGGTCATAAGGAGTTTTTTCGACTGAGATTCAAAGTCCATTCATTTCTTTAACCTGTTTACAGAACTCAGACTTGTGCTGTGCTGGTACAAAACCTGGAGAAGCAATCCTTCTTTTCCAAGTCTGATTTACTATTTGGGCTTTGCTAGCCAGTTTGAGGCAGCACATTCAGCGGTTGGATGCTCTGCTCTGGCTGACCTCTGCTTGACTCAGGGCTGGTGGTAAGTGGGTAACACAACCCTTGGACATCTCAGACCTGAAAATGTCCCTGGTATGAGGTAGGGTTTATTTCATGTGTTGTCCTAAAGCTCGTATCTAAATTTTGCAGTGCTGTAGCACTACATGATTAAACTCTGGAAGAATTATCTCAAGTCTTGATGAGAAAACACATTGTTCTGTGGGCTTCTTTACCCTTCTGCTCATGGCTGCACCCAGCCCTGGGTAGTTCAGGCAGCCTGAATGTTTCTAGGACAGAGTGGATTTTATGCTTTGAACACAGTGTATTCTTTTCTCTGCTTGTGCCACTCAGAGGTGATGCATTATGATCTGTGGGGTCAATAGTCTGCTGCCTTGGGTTTTCTTTGAGGCAGTGCTTCTTGCTACCAGTTTTGCCACTAAAGCCTGCAAAGACTTGGAAGAAAACTAGTCAAGAAAGCCTTATTTTGTTTTGTTACAGTGGGGTGCAACTGTCTTTAAGGATCAAAAATTACAGAGGGTGTAAAATCATGAAGGAGCAAGGAAACCTCCTAGGTGTATTTCTGCAGATAATTCTGTACAACTGTTTTCCTCACTATTTTTGGCAACAAAACTAAGTGCTGAATGAGTCAAGGCACACATTTCTGCTTGCCCACAGACTCAGAGTTGCAGGAGAAAAGCTCCAGCATGCCAGATTGGCAGGGAAAGGATGCACCTAGGAACATAGCTGTAGCCAACAGAGGAATTGGAGGACCTTCTGAACTTGCTGAGCTTTGCTTTTTCCAAAATAGGCATAAACATTAGAATGTTTTTACTTCCAAAATATACTCTTTGGCTCCACATGCTCAGGATTATTCTGTGTTGCTTAGATGATGCTACTAGCTTTAGAAAAGATAAAGAATAAACTTTGTCGTGTCCCTGCTGATTTATGGTAACTGAACTCCTGAGCTAAATCTGGCAAACATTCATGTGTCTATAGCTTATTCCTTCATTTCTCTTTGATGACAAATGACATATTTGGATATATTTCTAGGAAACCTTGCTTTGCACCTGGCCTGAATTGATAGAAGTATGAATTCAAGGATGAATTTTAGCTTCAGTTTTCTATCATTTTAGTTTTGTCACTTCTTGATACCCTATGGTGAGTAATAGAGATGTGAACTGAATATTTGTGGAGTGGCTTAAAGCATAATCTCATATTTATATGAGTGCATGCTTTGGCTCATAGACTTGCCTTGCCTGGAGTTTGCACCTTTCCTCAACCAGTGCTCTGCAAAACTCGGCTTCCAGAGTAAGAAACTATTCAGTACACAAAAAGGCTGCTTTATGTGGAGTCACAGTAGTTGCAGCAAGGAGGATGCTGGGAATAAACAAAGAAAATTAGTTGAAGACATAATAAAGGGTTTACCAGGGTTGTTATCTTGGTCGTATCTCCTGCATAGCAAGACCTGTGCTTAATTGATTTATACTTCTAAATGTTGTGATAGCTGCATTAATCCCATACTGGATCTTGCTACAAAGGGCAAGGAAGTTTGAGCTGAGAAACGAAAGTTAAACGGGACCACACGTTAAAAGGAAATGTTAAGAGCAGATATGCATAAGGCTTGGAGCATGGAGCAGAAGATTCACAAGCCTTGCAGGAAGTTGCTTTATTATTCTAACCTGTAATCTGTTCTGTGAGGAATGCTTCCTTTCAAGCCCATGTATGGGATGTTTCTCTGTGATAAGAGGAGACATTAGCAGGTTGACTGTAAACATTTCCAAAGTACATTAAGCAGCAGAGTCTTACATAAATTCTGGTGAAAAGACAGCAATATGACTCCCAACCTTGTTTCTGTAGTGTAGGGTTTCCATCTTTTAGTATCTCTCAGTGTTTTTGTTTTGTAATCTGTTGTACAAATCAATGTTAATATGACATTTTGAAAACTGCAGTCAGTGTTTTCAGCCTGAACCAAAGATTTAATGGAAACAAAATCAGTGACCTGTTGAACCTTTAGGTCAAGGAAATTGTTACTTTGCTGGAATGTTATTGAAGGACATCAGTTTTCTTCATGACAGTCTCTAGCTCTGGATCCAATCTAAGGTGCAATAAGTCTAATGAATATCAATGTTGTGTGACCCATGAAATTACGTGTGCATATATGATCTGTCAATCAGTGTTGTCTGCTATACATAAAACCCTACAAAAATTTAAAAAACACGACAACAACAACAAAAATCACCCCAAAAGCCACCCGAACCCCACAATGCACAAGCAAAAAGGCTCTGTGCAAGTCAGTAAACCAATCACAGTGAGAATTTAAGTCTGTCTAAATCCAGTGCTTCCTTCTTAGAGGTTTTCTTTCCACTAGCACGTGAGGTAGTGAAGGACAGTGTAAGAGAATCCATGTGGGTGCACAAGTGCTGTGCAGCATCAGTGGGAGAGGAGATTTCCCAGTATACTGGGTCAAAATGTGACCCCAGCCTATCTTTTCTTGGACACTCCAGTGATAAAATGTTAATTAGAAAAGTCTGATATGATTTTTTTTTTTCAGTTTCTCATTGAGGGGGAAATACTTTACGCAGCAAAAATAAAGGTATACATTATGTTCAGAGCAACCCAGTCATGCTTTCTTTAAAATAAAAACCCAAACAAATAGATAATTTTGCATGGCTAGTGTTTCACAGTAATATTGCTCTTCAAATAGATTTTAAAGGTTGCTTTTATAGCACAACTCTGACAGCTGATTCCATGTGCAAGGTTGTGTAAAGATTTAATTTACAATAATTTTTTTATGAAATGTGTACTTTATTCAGTCCATCTCTAGCCATCATAGCTATTAATGACAAAGTGGAAAATATTAGTGTAAAGAGGGAAAAATGAGAAATTTGCTACTGAAAAAAACTAAGATGTTTGTATTTTTTAGCCTTCTGTTGCCTATAAAAACCTTTTATTAACTATATTTCAAGAGTTCTTTAAAGGATCATTTGTCAATTTAAAAAAAGAATTTTGCAAACCAAACACTCATTACTAAATTATCTTTTATGAGAACAGAAGGATCTCTGGATAATAGGCATTTGTTCCAAAACAAAACAGTTATTTGTTCAGGGTATGGAAGTTATTAATTATTTACACCTATTCCTACCTCAGTGCTACCTCTAGTTAAAATTCATGGCTTAGGCACTCATCAAATATTGATTTTTACCAAAGTTGATGCTTTCCCTTTAACATTATTATAATGAGGGATAAAAATCAAATTGCCTTCACTGAAACTCAATCATTCTCAGAAGCCATCTGCATTGATCTTTTTTCTAGGTTTTACCATAAATTATTCTATTCAATTAAGTAAACCCCACACATAATGACATTTTTTGAACTAAATAATTTATTGACTATTTTCAGCTAAACTTATCAGGCTCTGATGCACAGTTATTTTCATAACATTAATAGTAATACATACAACCCCCCTGCAACTGAATGTGTGTCAGATTCTTTGTTTGGAAAGATGAATCACCTGGGAGGTAGAAATCTTCTCCTTTACAAAAGAAACAAATTCTGTTGTTGTCATATATGGAGTGATTCTGTGCCTTCTCATTAGCAAAACAAGGGGGCTTGCATGCAATGCTTTCTGCTGATAAAATAATTGCAAAATAATTGTCATCTGAAAATGGTGCTATTAGCAACAAGAATTGTAATTAAATTGGTAACAATTGGTCTGATTTACAGTTATCTGCTAAGATCTGATGAAAATATAGTAGCTGCTTGGTGGCATTCAGGGATTTTTCCTCTCTGCAGTGGGATGGTTGCACTTCTGTGACACACATTCTTGTCACCTCCTGACAGTTCCTCTGGAAATCTGCCTGTTTCCTAAATGAGTTTTGTTTCACATTTGAAAAGTTATTCAGCTCCTGTAGACCACGATTTTCAAGTAGTAAGGGCAATTTGTAACTCTACTCCTCCAAGCAAGGAGAAAGGATTATTCCCCCACAAAAGATTGTGTTTTGTGTATGGTTGCTTTGGGCAGCAGCTCAGTCACAAAGTGTAGATATTGATCACAAAACAGCTTTTTGAACTGCTTGGATTTTAGGAGAGCCTTGTTATATTTGTAAAGGCATAGCTGGGTTACATTTAATAATGTATAGAAAGTTTCTTTTGGGTGTATGTAGAGAATGCCAGCTATGTGGTGTACTTAGACTGGATGCAACCAAATGGTCTTTAGAGAACAGAAGAACAGTTAGGCACTGTGGACTATATAAAGAACTTTGTCTTCACTGAAGACTTCACTGAATACAGAACTGCTTGTGAATAAGTAGTGTCAACACTGAAGTCTGGAATAAGCGTTGTCACTTTGATTTTAGCATGAGCTGTGCACTGAGTCCTTGTTTTCTTTGCAAATCATGGTAAACATTTTGAGAAGTAAGGTTCTAACTCGTATGCTCTGCTAAATTCAGAGAAATTCAAATATGGTAATTGCATAGCTCAAAAACTAGAAAACTCCTTTAAAAAAAGTGTGCGAAATAGTATAGAATTGCAAACTCATCTTACAGAGTTTAGCTTTGTTTTGTTTTACTCTGTTTTATTATATTTAGGGAAGATCAGTGGTTCCAAAACAAAAATGAGACTGTCAAGCAGGATTAAGCACCCAGAAAAATTATGTAGTTTTTAGTATTCTTTTGTCAGCATAGGAAAATGTAGTTGTTCTTGCTTCTTTCTTTGAGCACAATCCATTTTATATAATGGAATAAGGAACTGAGCATTTAATTCCATCTGGGGAGAGCGTTCCTGTTTGTTTCGCTGCTTTTCAGCCTCTTAAAAACTAAATGCTTTGGTGTTGTCATTTTGAAGGGTTGCTACTGATGCTTACGTTGTGTCTTGTGAAATCTGAGTAAAACCAGATCTGCAGGTAATAGTAAACTTAAAAGTTTAAATGCAAAAGCTTGTATTGATTTAATTCCACATTAAATCAGGTCATTTTGTGGTTCAGTACCCATGCATTAAACCACAAAATATCACTTTGTCTTGTGTGGTGTTTGGAGTTACTCTTGGAAGAAAATAAAGCTCACTTTTGCTCTATGTGCATTTCTCTGTGCTTTTGTCTTTGTGTCTGGATGCTGCCTAGGAATGTAAAACATCCAAATCTGTTTTCCTGAATACTTGCAATTTCGGGCTTTTCCTGCCACATTTTGTCAGTAAGCTGCTGTTCATGAAATCAGACTCTGATTTTTCTACTGTTTTGAGACTGCTGGATGAGAATCCTGCTTCTAGTGTCCTGTGTTAATCTGTATTGTGCTTATTGAGCAATAATGTCACACCTTCCACAAAGAAAAACATTAATGCAGTGCAATACAGGTCCTCTCCCACCTTCCACCCCATACTTTCATCTTTGAGTGGTAAAATCAAAGGCTTTGCTGGCATCTTCCTGTGTCTTTTGTGTAGCGTGGTGTGCCCTTTGTAGAGAATGGAGCTAAGGGGAATTAACCTGAGCATGAACGGATACATGAAGTGAGCATCTCAGATTCTGCTGACACCCAGTCCTTATTTAGCTGTGAAGTTAAGCAAATATGGTTGGATGGCTGAGAACAGGAACCCATAGCATTTGGATCAAGTCCTTGTTACTTCTAAATTTTTTCACTCCATGGTGGTGGTTTCCATATAGGTGTTGTAGAGTTATTTCCTTGTGTTTTTGTTTTATTAGCACCAATGGGTTTTTAGGATTTTTGGTTTTCATTCCACTTTTGGTTCTCATGTAACTCATGTTATTTTGGTACTCAAGTAACTTGCGAGGCCGTTACAGATGTAACTTAATGAAGATTTTTCTTTGAACCACAGAAGGCCTGACTCACATGCCCAAGTGCTATATGAAGAGAAAGCAACTCAAGCACACCAAGAATTTCTTTATAGATACATTATCCATAAAGCATGTAACATTACTGTTGCCAGCATTGCACTGAAATGCACTGTCTGGGCCAATGTCCTCTTGTGTTGGGAAAATGTAACAGCAAAGAAACTGATATCATTGTTGCCTGTATTTTAGCTAATATGAAGTGTGTTATAGTTAACACCGAACAAGATGAATTCACACTGGGACATATTGTGAAATGTTAGTTATGAGAAAAAAACACCATTGGATTTTCTCCCACTACTCTTGATTCATGATAAGGAAACTTCTAGAGGAAAAAGAATAAAAATATCAGCTGTGTTCTCTTGTTACTATTTTTCTGGGGAATCACTGCAAAGGTAATGTAGTATTGGATTTTTCTATATACTAATACACACTCATCTACCTGGCAAGATGAAGGCATCACCAGAGGATGTTGTCATCCCCCTATCTTAGCTTTTGTCTGTGCTGTCTCATGTGGGAGCATTTCCCAAGGCACCCACACTGGGTGCTGAGCAAGCAACAGCCCTTTCTGGTTCCACCTAAGTATGGCAAACACATGTACCTGGCAGGAGTTGTGCTCTGAGCATACACAGATCTGCATGGATAGAGGGGTGAGAAATGAGTGTGCAAGGAATCAAAGCCTTAAACTTATTCCAGGATGAGATGACTTACTATAGGAAAAGACTCATCTCTTACAGAGGCACCTGCCTTTCAAATGTCTAAATTGGAACACACGAGCTCCTCCCTTCCTGGTGAATCTGGTTTTGTAGTGAGCAGTGACTGAAGAGAGGACATGAAAAGGACTGCAGTGTGCTTAGGTGATCAGAAGTGTAGCTCTGCACCTTCTTACATCAAGGCATGGGGAGTTGCTTCAGGGGATCTTCCTTTTCATCCAACTGGGGAGCATTATTGTGGCCATGGCTAGTCAATACAAGTGTCTCTGGTACTGTTCTCTTTGCAGTCTAACTTTGGGAGTACTTGAAACTACCCTGGGAAGAGACACTGCCCAGGTGTGAACATCTGTGATGTGGAAAGGCTTTGGCTGTACTAATTGTGCAGGTTTGAATTTGCATAGGTGCTGACACACCAAAGCCTACGTGGCTGGGTCATTTTTTTTTAATCTTCCCACAGATCACGTACCGATATGACTGATATCCTACAAGCCACATGCTTTGAATTCACCAACCAATAGTTAGACTCAACTGGCTCTGTTGTTACTGTAAAGACTAGAATTGAGTGGGAAATGAGAAATAGTCCCTGTAAACTTGTAGCTACTGGAAATACAGCTGATTATTACAGGAGAACAGCAGCTAATTCTGTAAATAACATGATATAGCTGGTTTTGATTTGCTTCGTCTTTAGTCCCTCATTTCAGTTTGAAGTAGTGTGGATACAGGCTAAATCCATAGGCTCATTGGCACTAACCCTAGTAAGTTACTAGTGCACATTCCCTGGAGAAGATGAGCTTGGATAAAATCCATTGTCTTGATTTTCAAGTGGGAAGAGTCTGATGAAAGTGTACCCATCAGCTGAAAAGCCTTACCTACTGAATTCTGTTAGGTTTTAGTAGCCAAAGAAGGGGCTTGTACGTTAGATTTTGATTTTAGAAGTCCTACCCATCTTCTGCTTGGATTTCCTTTTAATTTTACTGTATACTTTAGAATTTATAACTTCTTTTTCTAATAATAACATGGATTATTTCTGGTTTTAAACCAAAAAAGGACAGAGTTGCCTGATGTCTCTCTACTTAAAAAAGAAAAATTCTGCTATGTACTCTAACAATTCTTTATATCTCCTCAAACAGACAGCTGAGCTAAAACTAAAACTATTTAAGTGGAAGATGTATGCCAAGGAGTTAGTGAGAATGCTCTGGAGTAAGGCTAGGCTCATTACTTCCTGATGTTCACAGCAATTCTATGAGCAGTAAACTTCCATTCCCAGCAAGTTTCCATCAGTAATGAGACCTGTTCAGAAAGGCTGAGTTTAACTGATGCACCATAGTCCACTCTTCTTATTTCCAGAAAAGTCTTCTGATCATTCATGACAGGAAAGGAATGTGCAAGGGTTCAAATACTTCTTGCCTCTGTCCTATGGAGCCTCTGATACAGGTATAAAACTGAAATTGTCATATGTGTGTGGAAGGGACAGTTTTTGTTAAAAAGAGACTTTACACTTTGATTATATTGCTGCCCATTAATTTCTTTGCAGAAAAGCAAAGCAGAATGGCTTGCATGTGTAACTATTTTACACCTTTTTTGACTCAGAAATGGCTGGTGTTAACCAAATGCTAGTAATAAAAGTGAAAGAGTTCTGACTGATAAAAAAAGTGCCCTGCTTGCTTCTAGTAACTGAAGATTTAGTACTTGAATTACACCATTCACTCCAAAGCAGCTATTTTCTGTTTACAACCCTGAAATCTCAAAAAGTTATGTTTATGGGCACCTACACACTTTCACAGAGAGATAAGTGTTACACACACATGCTTATATACATTGCATCGAGCTAGGTTATGTTACATGACATCCTATTCCAGAGCTGTCAAAGACTTGAATTCTGCTGTCCTTTATAATTTTGTTTATATCAGAGTGTCTGAAGGTGACTGGAGATGTCATTCCACTGAAAATCAGACATCTGAACCAGGAGTAAAATCTTATTCCTAGAGAATAAGATTGCTGTAACCTTCTAGACGGGGACATACAGTTGTCTTCAGACTTTAAAGCCACCTTGCTGCAGGTTAACCTGTTGATTGCTTTGCTTTGGGTGGCTCTGCTTGACTCCTGCTCCAGACTGGCAGTTGCGTAGCAAAAAAAGAAAAAAAAAAAAAAGTTCTGTCAAACCACTTTTTGCAGTGAGAGTTATGGGTGAGTCGCTCCACACTGGTGCTCACAGCATCCTTTTCCCCCCCCCGCCATGCTGTAACACTGTGTGCTGTTGGATGTCACAGGAAATGCTAAAATTGTGTCTTTTGATCCGAGCCTTTCTTCAGCCCTTCCTATATGAAAAGCCATATGTCTCTGTCTGTGGAAGTGTTACATTTCACCCTCCTGATCCAATTTATTCAGTCTGAACATTTGGCCTAATGCTTTTATACAAATACATTTTCTCTGCCCAGATTCTTATTTGTGTCATGGTCTGTTCCTGTTAAAGATGAATGAAGACTTGTCAACAAATAATCTATCCAATAAATTAGAATCTGATCCAAAACCTCATTGACGTCAACAGAAAGACTTACTGACTTCAGTGGTCCTACAGCATCCTTTTCATGCTCCCTTAATGCCTTTAATGTATCCGTTTTAGAATGAAAATATTTCTTCACTACAATATTTTAAGTCTGTGTAACGATGGGGAAGTATTGAGCAAATGAAATTAGAATTGTTCGTTTTAGACATAATTTGGCAGATGGGTGCTGTCCTGCAAAAGCAACTATGTGTCTGTTATTATGAATACCTATGGGTTTAACTTCACATATCCTGGAATCAGAACAGTGGCACTTTGAAAACTGTCTTGCTCTTCCTTCGTGGTTGTGCCAGCAAGGCTCCAGCATGGCATTTTGCATCATATGCCTGGAGCCATGCGTGGCAGAGCCACGCTCCTTGCTGGCAAATGGGGACAAATCTTTAAAAACAGATGAGCCCTTTTGTTCTTTCCCAGAATGTAGCTCTCTCTGGTGGCTTTTGTGGATCTGTGTTAGAAAAGTGATGTTTATAGTCCTGCCTCGAGAGAAAGTTTTTCTTATAGAATATTAAATAACAAAGAGGGTGAAAAAAAAGTTGCAAGTGGTATGGTTCAGCAAAGCAAGCAGGCGAATTCTGGCATGTAATTTCAGGACTTAGTCTGATCACATCTAAACAAATTAAAAATAAGTGCTTTGCCTTAAAATGGAGAGAAAGGCTCAGACAATGAGTGCTCAGCTGATGTCTCATTGGGGAAACCTTTGGCTTGGAGCAGAATCTATGTGAACCGAGCAATGGGAGAAGAACTGTCTTTCCACCCTTCAGTGCCAGTGTAAAATCAGTGTTCTGGGAAGGGATAGCTGCCACAAAGAACTACAGAAATCTTACAGAGGGTAAGGAGAAAAATCTTTCTGGAGAAGGCAGAAAGAGTTTTAGAGATCGACACAAATTTGATGAGCCTGGAACTTCTTGGATTGATGGTCTCGATATTTTAATGTGGAGAAAGAGACCAAAGATGAATGAATACCCCCATCTTCCCAGACGATATATTGCACTTGAAGTTGTGTAGCTCTTTTTAGAGATGCAAGTAACATAGAGAATCATGATGTCCTGAAAGCCTGGTGTTGTTTAATACGGATGGAAGGAGGTTATCATAACAATCTGAGGCTGCAGGATTTCAAAACCCTGTGTAAAGCAATTCATTCTCTACTCTTACATGGTTTAGCCAGCCTCCTTTCTGAATGACCATTCCACGGTACTGTCTCACAAGAAGATACTCAATGCAAGTATCATGTTTGGGACAGATCTTTGTCTGCTATAGGGCAGATTTTTAAGTAGGTGAAGGGTGTTTTTCTCAATAGGTAGCCAGACAACCTGCTATGAGAAAATGACTTTAAATTACAAACGTTAGAAAATGGATGTGAGGAAAAGCTTAATGAAGGGTCAAAAAAAAAAAAAGTAGAAAGAAGAAATGATCAAATTACAATTTTCTGTCCAGTAGGGAAAACAATAGATCCTTCCCATTAAGCAAATAACATTTAAGCAAACGAGAACGCTGATATTTGCTTTTCCTACCAGTGTTTTGAATATTACTGTTCTTTTCTTACTCCCCTATTAACCTCAAAACGCTGATGCACCAGCATGTCATCTAATGACTGCAAAATATATTTCTTTTTGCTGAAGTGAATGTAGATGATAACAAATCCTGAGGGCAGTGTGCATTGGCTGTAGAGAAAAGTACCTTCTGAGGTGGCTCTTTGAGGCTGCCCGTGGCAATTTGTGAGTTTCTGGGCAGACAGGCAGAGCTGATGAGAGCACCTGGGCTGCTGGTAGGAACAGGCAGTGACAGCTAAATCTCTGGTTATTCTCAGGGAAGAAAAGAGAAGACATTAGGGAAGTGGAAATTCAAGGAGGCGTACTATTACTATTTAAAACAAATACCCTGCAACCACAGAATGAGGCATGCCACTGCTGATGACCAGTATATTAATGCAAAATAATCCTGACCGAGATGCCAGGTAACCCAAAGTAGCTGTAACAGAAAATAAAAGCTTCAGAAAAGCCAGATTTCATCAGTTAGCAAAGGCAGCCTTTCTCCCCTTCACTGCTTGGAAGAAGGTGGATCAAACCATTTATTTCAGGAGAACCTGTATTTCCCTGACACCCTAGAGTTCAAGTCTCCTTGGCCTCAACTGATAAAACAGATTTCATTGTTGGCTTAAAACATATGTTGCATGTCTACTGTATAATACCATTCACTCAGGTGAATTCATACTCTGGCTCATTAATATCAGTGAAAACACTGGGACGAGAGGGAGAAATGCTGGTGAAGAGAGGTCTGCAAATACTGTCACATTTCTGACACCTTTCTTGGGTCTGCTCTTTCTCTAACAGAAGGCAAGATGAACTGGCTAGAAAGCTATCTCTAAAACAGCATGAAAATCACCCCTGGAAAATGTCTGAACTAATTAAAAGGCAGGAATGAAATGAGCTCGAGGCCCCAGAGCATCTTTTGTTATGGAGAAGCTGCAGAGGTGGCTGCTGCAGCAGCAACAGCTATTTTACCTCACACTCCTTGATGAGGAATTTAATGGGTCCCACAGCCTGGGTAATTGCCCCAGTGTGGAGCAGTGCACAAAGGCAGCAGTTGGGAACGAGAAGGAACGGAGCCTGAAACCTCACAGTGCGAGGGGAATTTATTGGCACTGCCAAAACTGAAAACTCAAAGCGAGCTCCTGTCAGGTTGATTGAGGAGTTGAAAGGAAAACAAGTCATAGCCCCTCGAGGTGTCAAACATTTCACAAGCCTTCACCTCACAGGTGTCAGCTCCGGGGTGGCGTTTGCCCATCACCCGCCTGTGATTTTTGCAGCCACTGAGGGCTCTGCAGTGTTCAAAGGGTCGCTCAAGCATACCAAGGGCTGCAAATCCACCTGCACAGAGATGGTGCCTCTTGCTTGAGCTGCCATGAGGGGCAGGAGGCTTGGAAATAGAGCATCATGCAGAGAGAGATGAGCACTGAGGGTGACTACCCCACAGTTTGATGTCTTTTGGTAGCCCTGGAATGTTCTTGATGGCTATATTTTATAATGGTGCAGTATGTAGCCTCGCACCTTGGAACAGAGCTCTCTTTTGCCATACGTGTAAATGCAAGACAAAAGAGGGATTGCCATCCAAAAATGGTCTGAACCCTGAAAACCTTTTAGTTCCAAAAGTATCTGTAGGATGCTGAGGAGCTGTGAGTTATAAGAATGCTGTGGGCTGGCTTTGTTGTGCATTTTGCACAATGGGCTCAGCTTTGATAAAGAGTACCAAGGGCAGATATGGAAACTCTTAGTAGCAGATATTTTTTGGTAGGCATAGAGAGTTCATTCTTGTTACAAATAGACAACTTTATTCAGGTCAGAGTTGTCTAACTGGTGCTCTAGGGTCTGGATCCATCTGGAGAACATTTGTCTGATCCCAAAGTACTGTGGCAGTTGTTTACAGACTTTATACATATGGAATCATCTAGCTTCACATACAGCTGTCAAGCCACCACCACACCCAAATGGCTTTAGAAGATGCCCAGCAAGTCCATGCATTTGTCCTGCTCGACCGGTAACTGCATGTGCAGAGTGACCATGATACTGGGAATTGTCCCTCAACTTGTGTTCTAGGTGGCATTGAAAGACCACAAAAAACACAGGTTCATGTACAGGTGCTAGTGATGCAGCATGGTTTATTGCTTGTACTTGAAATGTAAAGACACTTGGTGGTTGGTTTTAAAGCACTGATATTTAAATAGTATCTTATCATTAGGAAAAATGGTATTTCTGATAGAGACACTGACTAATATTTATTAGTCAATTAATTTCCAGAGTTTAGAAGCTGAATTTTTAAATATAAGCCTCAAAAGGTTTCTATGTGATTGTTGCTTGCCTGGTTTCCTCACTGGGTGTTTGGGGAAGGAAGCAATGTTTGATACCTGTGTACTAGATCTGCATCATCAGGTAAAGCTATTATAGTTCCCAGTGTGAGGATAGATGACAGGCTCTCTGTCCTTCGACAGAGGTAAATAGCAGGTGAACAAAGAAGGAATCCTAATTCTAAAAAAAAATTTGTGCATTAGAAGCAGTAAACAGTCCTTGGCATTTGAATGGTTGTGGTTCACCTTAGGAGGTATAAATTCAGGAGCTCTCACTGGTGTGAAGTAGCAAGCCTACACAAAGCCTTAAGGATAAGTTAATTTTCTTCACTATGAGCTGAAAAAAAAGGTTGTAAGCACAAGAGCTGGGACAGTCCAACTCCAGTAAGCTTTCTGATGCTTGAGATTGCAGAATTGGCAGTTGCTAGAGGGAAGTGGCTGGGAGTTTCATAAATAATTAACTGCTATAATCCCATGAGGTCATCATAAAAATATGCATAAGAATCATAGACAGAATATAACAGGTCACAACCTCAATAGATTCTAGAGCTGATAACAAACAGTGAGCTTGATAAAAATGTATTACAGACAGAAACCTCAGAGGTATCTTCAAAATTATGTTACACAAAATTGTTACTTTGGAAAAGAGATAAACGTTATTACTGAAAAGCCCCAAATAAGTACTTGTGGGAAACAGTAGTTCATGTAGAAACGGACTAAATAAACATCATTTAGCCTTTTCAATTTAGAAAGAGCCAAGGCTTCCAAAATTTGTCTCACATGGAAACATTCTTGTAGACTAAAAGTTCTTATTGATGTTCTTCAGGCAACAGTTATTAGGTTTAGTTATTATATTTCCTCTTAAAAAAACGCTAGATATGAGTTATAAAAAATCCTGATAGATACAATACTTGGAAGCAAATACTAAAAGCATGAGGATCTAGAATAACACCTGGCTTGCCAGAAAAATGAGGTGATGAATTATTTTGAGTGCTCCATTGACCTAAAGAAGCATCATCAATAATATAAAAATCATTTGAACGTGTGGTACAGACTAAAGGAAAATGGGTTGACATACACCTGCAGGGATATATACAGTATCTGAATGCCAAAACCTAATATGAAACTTGATTGAAATGTACTGCATAAGCTGTAAACTGGAAATATTGTCTAGAGTGTGACAATTTATTTCCAATTACTTCTGGTAAAAGTGGAAATTGAGGTCTTCAAAAGAACAGAAGTATCTCCACTGTCAGAAAGCTGCTTTAAGAAAGAGAGAAGTTAATGATGCTGTTGATAGCTAGAAGTAGCATGCATTAAGCTGCTTTATAGGCTGGCAGTTTAAGCTCCAACTCAGAAAAACGCCTCTTTCATTTAAAGCTTATAGATATTTCCACTGGAAGTAATGGGGCTTCTCATGCTGGGTCAGGGACCTAGAGCATTGCAGGTTTGAAACAAAAAGCAGCTTGGTTACAAAGGGAAATCGTACCATCTGATAGTCCAGTATAACCTGTGGTGGTCAAAACAGCATCTTGTAGTATGATGGGAATCTCCAATCCAGAGGGAATGGGATGAATATGGTTCTGTTATTACACCAGGGTGCAAAAGCTTGGTTTTGGAGAAGGAACCTATGGTGCTAAGCTTGATATAAGTATACATGGCTATTGATATGGATATTACTATTTCAGCTGAGCTTTAGATAGGCTAGCTGGGGTCCCCAGAGCAGTCCATTTGCCTTCTCTTGGAGCTCCCATCATGTTAATGGAGCTGAGATTGAGAAGCATCCCTGAGCTCTGGCTAGGAGGCTGCCAGTCCTGGATTCAGATGTATCTTTGTAGTGGAGCTTGGTGTGTAAATTACTTGGCTCCAGAGCACAGGTGAGCTCCTGGTCCTCCTATCAGAGAAGTGCTAAGGAATAGCAAGAAATATATGTTGCAAAGAGCTTAGGTCCCTTCAGTCTTGCCTCTGAAAGGTTTTTGGCTGAATTCTTTCCTCTTCAGGAGCCCTGCCAAAATCAAGGGGATTTTCCACTTGTTGGCTGTTTTTCCTGTGAGATCGAAGGCCACTTTAAAGATGTGGTGAAACTGTGTGGTGAGAGGGAGGTCTAACAAATATACCATTGTGTAGAGTGCCTAGATGGTTTTAAGCTGAGGGATATGATCTTTTAAAATGAATTACAGAAAATAAGCAACAAAATACACTTGGTTAACTGCAGTTTCCATCAGTGAGCTACCTAGCTGTTTCCAGCAATACTCCCCTAGGCAACGTGGTAGAAATGGGTCAGTGTATACATGTTTTCTCTCCTCAATTAGTATTGCAGCAAATTCAGTGCTTCATCTGCCCTCAATTTCAAGAGCTACTTTCCTGGCTACTCCAGCCTTTCTGGTCTGCCTCTGGTAGCTTGGGATCTGTTGTTCAGCAGAGATAGCTTCAGATGAATGGAAACTATCACTGGAGAAAAGAAAACTGATGTGGCTTCAGGCTGGGGAAGAGGATGTCAGATGGGAACGAGCATTGGGGGTGGGGAGGAGAGGCAGAAGAAAAGGGGGGTTTCTGCCTGTATTGGCACATGGCAGGCAGCTTGCATGCTTGTGGCATATTAACTCCCTTCTTATTATAGTGTGGAAGCCTCTGGCATCCTGACCCTTGCAAACACAAACAGATGTCCCCAGCAGACCCAACCCACTGCTATTCCCTACAGCATCAACATCCTTTACACAAGAGTTCATCAGAAATGGCTTTTTCTATCATTTATGTATTTCAGCTATCTAACCCCCCCCCTCCAGGCCCTTCAGCTCAGTCTCAGAGGAAGAGAGGAAGTGGATTTAATGCACTTACCAGTTGAGCTTGGTTCTGTAGGTAACCACTTAAAGGCTAGGTTTTGCAGATTTTTTTTACAGATTTTGAGTACTTGGAGTTATATGCCAAAGCACTGGGCATCCAGCAGCTGCCTTGGAAATGAATGGTAGCTGTCCTGGTGTTTCTGGCTTTTGGAAAGCAAAGCATTTATTCAGGTAGTCACATATGAATTTAAGAAGTGTAATTGCTGGTTTCAGTTTCTGAAAGGGTTGGCCCAAAGCCCCCAAACCAATACAAGGATGACAGTGTACAGCCCTACTAACAGTATTGTGGAAAAATAGTCAATTATAGTATCAGTACTGGAAAGGGAATTTAAAAGCCCTAAGCTATTTAAAAGTCTTAGTCAAAAATTAAACTGGAATTTTAGTGGCTAAATCAAAGTGGTAACTCATATGAATCAGGCTCTCTTGAAAATGTTACCCAGTGATCTCTGTTAGTAAAACGTCTTACCACTTTTCCACCACTGTGTGTCTAGAAGAACACTGAAATGCTTGTCATACTCCTTCAACAGTTTTCTTACCTGTAGATGTATTTGACTGATGGCTACCAGCTCTAACATGGAAAATAGGAGCCAAATCACAGAGAATTTCTTTGGGCAAGTGGTAGATTCACCTGAAAATGTTGTTTGAGGGAATCTCAAACCATGATCTCAATTTGGCTCAAATTCACAAACCCTTTTGGCTCTTAGTAAACATAATTTTTTTTTTTTTTTTTTTTTTTAATTCCCCCCACCCCCTCAGAGAACCATGAATAAATGAAATATACAGATCTCTCTGTTTTACCCTCTTGTCAAAAGAAAGAGTAAGACAGTAATGAGGAAATGAGTTGCCTTATGAGGTCTTTCAAGCACCATGAGACCACACTTCTTCAGGTCTCAGGAATGGCTTTTGGAAGCTACAATGGTCCAAAACCAAGACATTTCTCTTTCCAAGTATTCTAAAGGGAAAGGAGCAGGCACTGACTGAAGAGGAAATGGGAGAGGTGGTAATCCTGTTGAGCAATCCAGTGATACACCCTTTCCTCACATTTCCTTCCTCCTTGGGTGAGATAAGTAACACTGGAAGTTAGTGGCTATGACCAAAAAAATAGGGTGGTGTCTTTATCTAACAGAGGTGGGTGTCCCCATCTTGAGATTGTTTAATCTGTTTGGAACATTTATATATTTTGTCTTGGCATGTTCCCAAGACAATACATGGACTTTGTGAAGCTTAGAAACAGTAATTTCCATAGCCAGTCAGCTGGCACTGTAGATCAGCCTCCTTACTTGGAGAGGAGCAGACAGACAGGCACTTGTGGCATTACCATGGGTCTTTTTGTAGTGAGCAGAGAATTGGTGATATTTTTTAAATTTGCCTTCCTAAACAATAAAAAACAGCTTTGTAAGCGCTTGTTTTCTATGTGGTATAGTAGCTTTTCTGTTTTGACAGTGGGGGTTTCATTTACATTGACTTTAAACACGATTATGTTGTTTGGCACCTATTGTTTAATGCATGCAAAGATCAATTTTTTTTGCTGTTGATGATGTCACAGTATTTCTGCTTCCCTTTCACTTTGGTGGTTATGTATGAGGACACAGGGGAACTATTCCAGCCTGACTGTGTATCTTTATACTACAAAAGGTGAAAGTGCCCTTTTCCCCCAATAATCTATTACTGTGTGTTTTCTGCCAAGCTGACATAATCAGGTCCTTGTCATTTATTCTCTTCTACACAGAATAATGTATGACCTAGTGAATAATATAAAAATCTCCATGTGGTGCTAGATTTTGCTGTGTTGTCTTTTGTTAAGCAAAAATTTTTTTCCAACTGGTTTTGATTTGTGGGTACCCAGCTTTCTTCCAGGGAAGGTTTAGTATTATCCCCTACATGCATTACTCTAGCACAAGCTTCAACGTGCTTTCTCTGGGTACCTTTCACAAGACTTAGCAATAGCCCAGAGGCTAGTTCCCAAAGGCCCACAGAGGAGAGATTGAAAATCACTTTATTAACAGTACTTCATTTTGTGTGGAGCACAATGTGAGTGCAGAGAGAAAGGGATGGTCATTAATATACATTAGTATCCAAGAAAACTAGTATTTTAGAGTTTCTGTACACTGGAAAGGACTTAATTAATCTCATATTGCTTACATTATTAGAATTAATATAATAGGGGGACCACTCAGGAGTAAGGAAAGCTAGTTTTACTCAAGTCAAGGTTAATCAGTGTGCTTATATATGGAACTGAAAAGATTTTTACTCTTTTATTAAACAGCCTTGAAAAATTAATATTTAACTTTGTTGCAGGCTGCAAGGAGGTAACATTAATAGTGATAGAAAAAAATCTTCCATTAGCATTTTTCAACAAAGAACTCCTTGTGCTAGACACTAGTAATTTTCCTAAAAATTTAGTGCCACTCCTGATAGAGATATTCATTGAAAAGTTGTTTGGTTATACATGCTATTAATTCTTACGAGAGACAAGATCATTCTCATTCATATAGCTTGCTCTGCTTTTGCTTCAAGAACACTGCTGTTAGAGCTGAGCTGGAAACCAGCAAAAGTGGATCTCTTTTATATTGCAAGAATACTTGCAAAAAGTGGTTTTCTCTTTCAGCCTAAGTTGGGGAAATTCCCTAGGTAGTCTAATGAAATCTGTGAGTAATAAGAAGTCTATCAGTGGTTAATGTGGTGGGGTGAATAATCAACAGTCAGTTTTCCATCATCTGCCTGATCTTTGAAAGACCAGATTTATTCAGTCACAGTGATTATACTGTGATTGTACATGTCACGAAATCCCACTTAGGACTGTAAAATTTCATGAGAACTAAGCCAGCGCCAAGTCCAGCCTCCTGTTGTGGAATAGCTGTTGCGAAATCACCCTCTCCAAAGCAGTTTTTGAACTTCCAGTGATAATGCGGTTGATGGATAATGTCACATACCTCCATAGGCAGATGGACTGAAAGAATTTTAATAACTCTCTGGATCTAAATGATCATTCCTTCCACATTCTTTGTGGCTTCATACTATTTATGATAATTCATGCTCAGGATCCAATCTTTACAGTTTATCCAGCTGTGCCTTTGATCTCTGCACTGTGGTCTCAAGGGAGAGAAGTTGTGAATGAGCAGTTAGTGAGCAACACCCAAGGGGTTATGACATCTTTAACATAAACTCATCAGCATAAGGTTTTTCCTCTGAAATGGATTAAGCAATTTATTTAGCTATAAAAGCCAGAAAACTAGTTAAGTGAATTTTACTGGGGAATCAGTAAGGTAATAATTGTGTGGTAATATAACTGGGGCTGAGGTAACCAGCTTTAGTCTTCTTTTCTTTGTTAATCCATCCCCCCAATCCTTTTTACCCCAGTGTTTTTCGAATAGCCACAAGTTATTTTGATGAGAGAATTGAAAAAGCATATTGAGAAATCTTTGAGCACATTAACTTTTGTACTGTGAAGTCTTTCTTTCTTGGCTTTGCCATAGGTGCAAAAAAGAATCCACCCAGAATTCATTAACTAAAATTTTATCTCAAACTCATATTTTTTATTCTGTTAAATTTTCTCCATTTATATTTCATAGAATGGCTTCCTAATCCTATCTGAGACTTGCCTGTAAGCTAAAGATAAATATGTAAAGCTTACCTTTGAATTGAATGGTGTTTAACTATTGCTGCTTTAAAAAATAATAGGAAACCCCTTGACATTATCCGCAGCAGTGCTTTAGAATTCACACTTAGGCTGCAATTATTACAGTTACACAGGAAGTTTTTCCTTCTGATAATTAGAAACAAATTAAAAGAAACTTCATTTGTTAGGCTGTTATAAATATTAAGAGATGATAAATTGTTAGAACAAAACAGGCCTTCCTATAGCAGTTATTTCACACTTGTATCTTATGATAGATTAGCTAGATTTAGCAATGTGGACATTTAAGGACTTAAGCTTTTCAGAATTCTTTTTCCCTAAAAAAAATATGAAAATATCCCAGCCTTCATCAGTTATGTGCTGTGAGTTATTTCTCACAGAATTGTTCTTTCTGCAGCATTAAAAAAAAAAAAAAAAAAAAAGCCAGATCACATAGTATTATCTATGGAATCACATTTAGCAATTTTGTTCATGTGTCAACAGTAAACACATATCTGAACTACAGGAAAGTTAAAAAGGCTAGGACTGAAGATCTTTTAAAAGATGAAATTCCTTCCTTTTTCTGCAGTTTTAAATGTCTCCAGGAATCAAATCTGTAGTCAGC
>NW_008618506.1:77455-102623 GCF_000691845.1 Merops nubicus
GGAACGAGACTGAAATTATATGTTGAATAATAAAAATGGCCACAGTAGTAGCAACATGAATTGAAGTGAGTCCATGACTTGTTTGAAAAATAACCTAGCTGGCAGTACCCAGGGGGACCAAGTAGCTGGTGGCAAACATGAATACCAGACTAATATTTCTGAGAGGACATCTTTATTTTGAGAGTGTTCTGTGATTCATGTTGAGGTAGTTTTGGGCCATAGAGGTTTAGTAAGAAAATGAAAAGCAGTGTGCTTCCTGGAAAAACTAATTGTATGGGAAAAAGTAGAAATTATTGGAGCAAGTAGATGTCTTTTTCCATTAAAAGAATCAATGATAATGAAATGTGACTTTAACTTTTTCTATGGAGAATTTAAATTTACTGTCAGAAAGTATAAAAAGAACCCCACTCAACCGAAAAAAAAAACAAAACAAAACAAACCTAAGCAATACCACTCTCAAACCTCTGAATAACTTTCATGAAACTGAAATCTTTCAGCTAAAAGAGAGTATCTGTCATTAGGAAAGTTGTTTTACTGTTTTGTGGTGGCTGTAAGGTTCAGTTCCTTGAACTTTTGTCCATTACTGGTGTCTGTGGACTATATCTGAGAGGCTTTTGGCAGCTGAAGAGCTTGATGAGGCCATTTCAGGATCTCAGAAATGCCTACCAGGGCTTGCTTAGCTCTTGCCTGGACATCTGCTGTTACTTGTATAGCAAAGCAGTGGGGGACCTGGACTAAATGAACTTAATAGAAAAGGTCAAGAAACGTGCAGATCTGAGATGTTATTTTGGTGTATATTAGGAGACTTTTTACTTTTCAAGCACTCAGATAAGTCCTTGCCCTTAGAATCTTTCATGGCATATCTCTGTGATAGTCAAGACAGGGACTTTGGAAAGTATCACCTTGATTATTTGACTTTCTGCATGTGAAAAAAGGACCTTATTTACCTGGGACTAAACAGCAGCATAATAATCTATATACCCACTAAAATACTAGAAGATATAACCTGGATTTTGTATTTCTTTCTTGCTCAAAAGTGTAAGATTGATTTATTTACAAATCTTTGTTTTCCTTTGGAGAAATGCGGAGAGAAGGTGGAAGCAGTTTTACATGGCTCAAAGGAAGGAAGTGAACCCCTGATCCAGCAAATTGTAGCACTAGTGTTAGCATGTTGCCAGCTGGAGCCTGTCAATGGTGCATGCTCCCGAGGGAAGTGCTGGCCACCTAATGTGCCAAGAGCCCCTGTGTATGTAAATACTTCATGGCTCAGTTCTGCATGCATTTACCCTTGAAAAGGGGAGAAGCTTGTGCATAGCTTCATCAGCTCTGAAAGAACTGAAGGGCTAATGTCTCTGTTCTTGAGATAACCTGAAAGTTCTTAATTTCCCTCAAAATGGGAGCTTTCTGTCCTGCACGTCAGTAACACATAGAAGCACCACCACAGACGAGTGATGCTGTGACCTGTTTTATGAGTGCAAGATGCTTCATGTCCTTGTTGGAATAAACAAGGCAGAGGAGCCTCCTCAGAGGTGTGATCCCTTGGGAGCTGACTGCCTAGCAGTGATTTTATACATCCAGCCAGCTTGGACATCTGAATGTAAAATACCACACTTAGTGATGTCAAGTGGATTCGGTGCTCTTCTCTGGGGACTTCCAGGCCTATAGAACAATGAATGGATTATACTGTACTCATCCATATATATATAGTTTTTCATCTGTGACAGATGTGATATTGATAATATCCTCCATTCAATAAGTCCTTCAAGTATAATTTAGTGACAGGTTACTAACCTCTGTTCGATTTAACTGTTTAAGAGCCCAGTATGTGAAAGGCTAGCAGTTGAGTGCAATGGGGAGGAAGACCATGCTCATGGCTCAGGCACAAGGCTGGGAGTTAGGTGGCTGGATCTTTATACAGCTCTGCTACAGACTTTGGGCCTAATTCTTCCCAACCTCCTTTTATTTGAGTGTAAACCTGCTAGTTCTCACTCCCCAGCTGATTCCTTGTATTTTTTTGTGTGGCTGGTTAGCTCAGAAACCTCATATCCCATTCCCCTGCAGGGATACTGCATGGATCTTCTGCTGTTATCTAGGTCTGAAAAATGGTGAGCTGAAAGGCAACTTAAACTTTGTGTGCAATGGTGGAAGATTTGTCTGAACTTCCAATTTTTCTTGTATACTGTGCAAGTTGTGTTTTTTTCTGCTTTGAAGGTTCACCAGTCTGAGAAGCTGATCCTAGGTTGGGCTTGTACAGTAAATCTGTGCACCGATAGAACAAAAAAATGCTGTGTGGACATTTGAGATATATATATATATATATATATGATTTCAGGCATAAACTTGTGTCTATGGGAAACTTATTTAGCCCTGACATGACTGATCATGGGGGAAGAATGATTGTGCAGTTAGAAGAGAGGTCTGTGACACTTTGCAAACAAGAGTCTCATCTCTTACTAATATGCATGTTGTTGATAGTATGTAATAACCAAATACAGAGCAGGAAAATGGAAGGGACTGTCTGATTTGCAGATACTGGTATCTTATTCAAAGATACTCCTCAAATGACTTAACCTAAGAGCAAGTAAAGATTGGCCCAAGAGTGGGGAGAGTTAAAACTGGTGAGAAAATGTTACTGCTCCATGGGCGCTCGCTGCTGTGATTTCACCGATGTCAGCAGAAAGGTGCTAAAGGAGCATCCGTCTTATACCTCTTGGAGGATTTGGCACAAGGTATCCTAGTGAGCTCAAAAAAAATACTGCTGTTCTAGCAGTTGATAGCTAACAGCATGAGAAATTTTAGATTATGCTGCTTTGTCTGATCTCCATAGAATATGCTCACTGTCTAAAATGAGCTTGTAATTCTGGGGTGCACTAAAAAGAGTGTGACCAGCAGGTCAAGGGAGGTTCTCCTTCTCTGCTGTGCTGTAGTTAGATCAAATCTGGAGTACTGTGTCCAGTTCTGGTCTCTCTAGTCCAAGAGATATAGGGAACAACTGGAGAGAGCCCAACGGAGGGCTGCAAAGATGATTAGGAGACTGGGATGAGGAAAGGCTGAGAGACCTGCATCTGCTCAGCTAGGAGAAGACTGAGAGGGGATCTTATAAATATTTATAAATATCTGAAAGGTGGGTGTCAAGATGATGGGCTCAGTGTTAGGACAAGGAGTAACGGACACGAGCTGGAAGACAGGAAGCTCCATTTAAATGCAAGGAGAAACTTCTTTATTGTGAGGGTGATGGAGCCTGGAACAGGCTGCCCAGAGAGGATGTGGAGTTTCATTCTCTGGAGAGATTCAAAAACCTGCCTGGGTGTGATCCTGTGCAACCAGCTGTAGGTGACCTTGCTTTGGTGGGAGGAGATGATCTCCAGAGGTCCTTTCCAACCCCTAGCATGCTATAATTCTGTAGCATGAGCCTATACTGATTCAAACTATATAAGAGGCCTCTATGGAAACAGCCTCACCGGAACCATTAATTTTGCTGGTTTTCCTTTTTATATCCTTATGGTTTAATTTTTAAGAAAATACCTTTGTATAATTTCAGTATTTTAAAAGTGCCCAAAAGTTTAGGTCATGTCTCTACAAATTATGCACCTAATTTGGGAAGGAGAGTAGGTGAGAAATAGTCAATCTTACTGGCTGGGGGATGGTCAAATGAGATGGCAGCAGAATCAAGACTGTGAAAACAATAAAAGAAAGTGTTAGCATCAATAATTCTATTATTGAAACAATTATAAACACTTGGAGGGTGCATTTTTAATGATGCATTGTGAAACAAATTGTGTTTCATAGCTTGAGAGAGTAGCAAACCAATAAACTAATTAAGGCACCTTTTGTCTGTCTGGTCCTGTCTGCCTATGTGTGTGGTCAGGGGAGTTTTGTGAGTAATAACAGGGTATGCTTGCATTCTACTTTTAGTAAATGTTGCACTTTAAAGACTGAATATTCCCAATTCAATTAAAAAAATGAACCAACATCAATCTGGACCACAGAGTCTGTTGCTGCTGCTCCAGACCTCATCCCTTCAGACTTGCTCTTTGGTCCCCAAAATGAGGCTGCAGCACCATTTTAACTGGGCTGAAGCGGGATTTGAGACTTCTTGCGAGGGAGGGTTCCAGCCAGTGTAAGATGGCTTGAAGCTTGGATGTGCTTTGTCTCTGTGCATTGAAAGCGAGAACTGTGAGTGGTAACTAGTTTGATGGCTGTCTCTTCCAGTTGTCTACTAAATGTGGCTACAGTATAAAATATTAGACAAGACTATAAGGTGATTACTTTGCGCACAAGAAGTATGAAAAGTGTGTGCCTTCTAACAGAGGGGCTTTTGGACTACTGAAATGCTTTGTTTTGCCCAAGTTAATTTGATTTTGGTGGTTTTCTGAATTTTCATGACAAATTGAGATTCTTGTTCTCAGGGCTGGATTCTGTTCTCTTTTCCACTGCAGATTTTCCACTCTCCTTGCTGTGCCTCTGTTTTTTTCAGTGGGATTGCTCCCATGTAAGGACAGTGTAAAACAGAGCTCTGTGTTAGATTTGCTTCAGTGCTGTGAGGAAGAAGGCAGCTGTGTTTCTAGAATTACTGGAAATAGTGCAGACAGATAAGATCAGGGAGTAAATCCTGATAACCATCCTCGAGTATAGTGGATCTGTTAAAGACAATGTATAGTGAGTAGAATATAGTCCCAAATTATAGCAGTATGTGGCTGCTGATACCAAAGGAGTACCATTTCATTCTTCAGACAAATCCAATTTTCTGAAATTAACCTTACAGCCACTCTTTTAGCCAAATAACCTCTATATTTTTCTCACTGGAAAAGTGGCAAAGAGTTCGTTTTCCTACTATGTTGCTGTGTTTGTCTGCAGTCTGTCTAGGTCTTATCAATTAAAGCTTCTTTAAAAAGACAGGGACCTTCACTTTTTCTGAGCACCTGTGTACTCGCTAGGGACAGAACTATATGGATTAGGGTTATGGGAATCTCTAGGAACGTATCTTTGTTCTGGGATCAACCAGTAATAGGGTTTTATGTAGAAGGAATAGCAAAATTCCTAGGGGGATTCATTCCAATTATATTCCCAATTAAGATGAAAGAGTTTTATTTTAGTTTGGTAGGGTCTCTGTATCCTTAGCAGTTATAAACATTTGTTCCTTTATATGGTGGTGTTAATTAACATAGTTAAAATTTACTACAAGCTCTCACATTCCCAGACAAACAAAGAGTGGTCATTAGCCACTTGCAATTAACAGAGGGAAAAAGTATTTTTCCAAAGTTTTTTGAGCTTTTAAATTAAGTATCAATGTCAGAATCAGATAAGAAATGTGGTTTATTACTAACCATTTACTTCTTTCAAAATTAGTTATTTACAGAAATCCATTTCAAGTTTACATTAATTATTTCGTGTCTCTTCTGTCTTTATTTTGAGCTAAAATACACTGTTGAGTTATCTGTAGAGGTATTGTACTGGTCTTTATTAACTCTTCACTGAAGAAGAGCCTGATACTGCTGCTCAGAGCTAAAAAATTCTCTCATAAGACCTCAACATCTTTTTTAATCACTGTTCAAAATAAGGTGCTCTGTTGCCCTTGTAACTTTGACAGATGATTAAGTACAAATTTCAGTTACTGTGGTTCAGATAGAAACCTAACTGAGTATTTGTGAACCAAATGTGAAAGTGCTGAATGCAGGTCCATGCTTCGATGCCACTTTGATATCTCTTTTCAGAGGTTAAATGCTCAGTTTTGAAATATGCGAATACACACCGTCTGTTTCTCTCTAGCGGGTGCATATAATTCCAGGCAAAAACATAATTCAGCTTTGCATGAGGTGGTAAAGCTTTATCAGTAACTGCAGGGAAAAGAAGATTTAAAAGATTGTACATGTTCTGTTAAAAGAACTTGTATATGCAAAGCCCTGGATTCTTAGGGAAGACCTTTCTTTAACTTTAGAAAATAGGGAATTTCACAGGTAGAATTCTCTAAATAACTTCAGCTCTGCTTTGCCTTTCTGACCTTCCCTCCTGTGTTGGGAATAACACATTGACAGAAGAGAGAGTGTCTGAAGCATTTTGGTGTTGATAAGTGCCTTGTGAAGTTTACAGCCTGACACCAGCTCTTCGGTTGCAGATTGCATGAGCTAGCCTCTGGTCCTCATTTTGCTATGACAGAATGTCTGGATGAATCTGGTAGCTTAGCTGTATTAGTTTAATTTTGTTTGTGGAGTTTGCCTACAGACCAAAAAATAAGCACAAGCTTAAAGGTTTTAAAGTAGACTCTGATTTGTAAAGTCGTGGAGGTGTTGTAATCTCACTGTGGGTTCTGACACCAAATTGTTCGCTTCAAACCGTGCCTTAGTGAAATGCAAATATTGAAATTCCTACTGAGATGGGATTGAAACTGAAGTGATATTAAATCCATCATCCAAAAGAGACATGGAGCATAGCAGACATACAGAACTTCATTTTTAGTTGAAGAACTGTGGGGTATTGAAAGCCAAGAAGTTACTGAACTTCTAGACGATGAGATCAATTAAAATCTTTCCTTGCTTTTATTGGTATTTGCAGGTTTTTGTGGAGAACATTCTTGACTCAGGGCCTGACAAGTGTGGTTGGTTAGAGCACTGAGACAAGTATTTTGCATAAGATTCCTCTACATCTAAAGACCAAGCCCACAGAAACTAAGACCAGTGAGTTAAGTAAAATGTAGGCCTTTGTGCTTCCCCACAGAGAAATGGATAATCTGATCCAAATCAGTTACTCCCTGTTTCAGTCATATCTTTCCCTTTTTTTATTTATACACAGCTCAGAAGACTGTGAATTACAAGTGGGTCAATGAACCACAACCATATTTATTTCTATCATTTTATCCTCAAAGTCCATCTTCCCCTTGCTCTAGAACACATACTGCTGGTTTTAGTTCATTATATTAATACTATTTCTGTATTTAGACAATGGTGGTTGAAGTTTGCTGTGACTTCCCAATACATTGTCAAATGGTGCCCCATGATTCACTTGCTGAAGAAAACCAGGCAGGACTCAAACTCTTCAAAAGCTGCCTCTCCAGTTTGTTCATTAGGTGTTCCTGATTGATTTCTTTCCCTTGAGGAAGAGCAGTAGAACCACTGCTAGGTAGGGTTATACTGGAAAGCTGTTTCTAGTTTTATAGAAAGAATCCGAGCTCTCCTTTGTATTGAGATATTTCTTTACATACTACAAGAAGAAAAAAAATACAGCTCTGAGATGTCATTGCTTTAGAGATCTTCTATCATGTCAGTGTTTAGCTTGCATTTTTTGAAGTCTTATTGTAAGAAGAGAGTATCAGAGCCAAATCTGAGGCAAGCTACTTTCTCTGAGCGTGTCAGTCATGGACTGAAGCTACTGGCACAGCTGGTACTCTGTACACAACAGGGAGTATTTTTAACACTAAAACTATGAGTGTGACAGGTGCACATTTTATTAGAATTTTTTTATTGTGTGTTACTGCAGAGAAGAGAGCTAGCAGCACTTTTTAACAAGTCTTCAAGTAAGTGGGAAAGCAAATGAAGATCTATGGTACATATTGACCTTTGTTAGCCAGGTATGCGAGGTTGATAGCAGCCTATTCTTTTCTCTGGTTCACAAAAAAAACCCCAAACCCTAGGTGAATTTTGAGCAGTTTGCACAGTCAGAACCACTCATTCCTTTTTATGAGCTTCATTTGCATTTATACTCTTCCCTGCTGTTGGTGAGTACGCCCCTTTGTTCTAAATCTACAATTGCACCGGGTGCACTTAAGTAGCTGTTTCCTACTGGTATATTGATTATCACACTAATTACATCCGGGGTCTGTACACGGGTTAACAGAACCAATTTATTTGATTTTTAATTTTTAATTTTTTTTTTTATATAGGGGGAAAACTCTCCACAACTAATTAATACTACAGGGATAGCTCAGTCTTCTCTTTCCTCTCTCTCTTTTTTTTTTTTTTTTCCTTCTTCCATCAAAAATTTTGATAGGTAAAGCTTGTGTTAAAACCACAAAATGTGAGGGAATTATAATGTATGATGATTTTGTCTAATGAATTTTCATACAGTTCTCTTTTAATAGGATTAAAAAAAATAAATCTGCTTTCTGCTAGACAAGATACTTCTCTTTTTTCTGATGTGGTGTCTTTCAATGGGCCCTGGTTCTGTAATCAGTTCCATGTGTGCAGCCTGCTGTGCCCACTGAGTTTAGAGAGGCTGGCTACTCACCTGGAGCACGCTGCAGAAATGGACCACGGATATTAACTCATCAGTTTATAGCTGCAGCAAGAATCTTCTTTTACAGCTTCCTCTTCAAGATCATGTAGCTGTGTTTCATGCAGTTTGACACAGAATTGGACACCTTCAATAATTTTAAGTATGTAGCACATCTGAACCTTTCAATAGGGCTTTCTTAAAATTGTAAAACATTCCACATACCTTTTTGACTAGCTTTCTGACTAATCTGAAATTATTAATCTCTCTCTCATGCATCTTTTTTTTTTTTTTTTTTTTTTTCCCCAGTGAGTTAAAAAATGTTTTAAAATGGCAATGAAATTGAGGTTTGAGTACAAGCCATCACGGGAAACCAGATAGTGCCTGGTGATACATTTACAGTGTAATGAGACCTTTAGCTTTTTACATCTAGACCTTCTCTTGGAATCCAGACTGTGGAGAATACGAAAGCTATTACCACTGGTTGGTGACTCTTTTGCGGTTTCTCTAAATTGATCTGTTGGTCTTGGATCTTGTGAAAATGTCCATTGCCAATAGATTTTGATAACATCTGCAATGATAACTGTAGTACAGAAGTCAAAGGACTGTGTATTACCATCATGACCTTAATGAGGACTGTACCTCTCACAGTATGATAGGTCCTGGGAGATGTATTGATCTGGAGAATGTTCATTTTATCTTTCTGCTATTTGCAGTAGTGTGCCTGTGTCAGGACGTTAACTTTTCCATTTGTCAAGCCTGTTGCTTCCACAGAGAATTTGGCTTTAAAAGCAGTCAGGTGTAAGTCTGCTCATTTACCTTGCATATTTCTTCAGTGGTTCTTGTTCTTGGAACAAGAAAACTTGCTTGACAAAACATTTGAGAGAACAAGGCAAGCCCAGAGATCACCTTGTCCTGCAGATCAGTGTTGTCAGGAAAATGAAAGTTACAGACATGTCAGAATATCACAAACAGAATTTAAAAATGGACACAAAACCAAAGGCAATTCAATAGTGCAACAGGAGAAAAGGAATTCAGTGAGTTTGAGCCAAGCTCAATGTGAGGTTTTGCAGCAGCATTCTGGACACTGTGATCCATAATTTAAACTTGAGCATTTTTAGAAAGAATTACATTAGTTTAGACTAGAAGGCATTAGAGTATAAATCAGAGTCTCCATCTCAGAGAAACTTAAATAGCTCCAAAGGTTAAGTAGGAGATATAAAACTGTTACGATATGTTTATTATGGGCCTTCAAAGAAAGTGGTGAAGCAAGCAGGATGGCAAGGTTATTTCAATATCAGGAGAAAAGATCCCATGCAGTCTGGGCACAACTCATGGGACTTGGGGCTAGCCAGCATGGGTGAGGGTATGCCAGAAGCATTTGCAAAATTATCCTGAGATCTGTGTGCAGAAGTAAAACAGTTTTAAAATATCTGTTCAGCATATACCTGTTGTTGATACAGAGAACAAAGATGCCTGCAGGAATTTTTAAAAACTACGTAAAGGAGAGAACTTGTTAAACTTATTTTTACTGTCATATAGGTGATTGGTTGTGATGCCAGAAAAAGGACAAATGTGGTGTCTTCTGGCTTTTTGAAGTGCTGGGGTTTCAACCCCCAGCCCTGGATGAGCCTTGGCATATGGATGATGTCCACAACCAGGCAAGAAAGCCTCTCCTGATTGGTTTTCACCCAGTGCCTTGGGTGGGAACTGATGAGGAGATCACCACCAGGTGCCCCCAACTTCCACATTGACTTGGAGGTGAGGCAAGAAGCCACCTCTGTAAGAACTGACTCTGCTTGCAGTGGAGTTGGGAGGTTTGTCTATGTAGTGTATGTGCTATGTGGGAATTCTGCTTGTTTAAAGGGGCTCCCTGACTCTTCATAGCAAGTGGAACTCTCAGGATGGCAGGGCAAGATCATGAGTCTCTCTCTGAAAATTTATTACATAATTGGACTCCTCACCTGGCTCGTTCCATCTCCCATGTCATGGTTCCTGATTCAGCTTGCTCCCTTCACACAATATGCTGTGAGTGAGTGCATTGACTTGTTCCTCCCTCTGGTTGTCTGGCACTTTGGATCTCTGTGGTGTGATGTGGGAGTGGAGGGAGAAGTCTGGCTGCTGCTCTGCCTGCTAATGATCATATAATTCCATATTGGGCAAGTGGTCAGCAGAATACTTTTGTAAGGAAAAATCCAGTAAGGGTAGTGCAGACTGGGAAGGCTGTCTTTCTGAGACTAGGGCAAAGGTGAATTTTGATTCTTTTCCATGGGGAGAAAGAACTCACAAAAGCTGGAAGTTAATATCTAGCCTTGGTGTATAACTTTTGTGTACATATAAGCAAGGCATTTAGTCTCTGTTTTTCAAATCAGATGGAGGAGTTTGTGTGGACTCCTTTGAAAATCCCACCTTTAATCTCTTTGTACCTCACTTCTCACATGCAGAATACATCTGGCTTCTGCTTCTGTCTATCTTTTGGCTGTGAGCTCCTTGGAGCAGGACCCACCTCGCTTCATGGTGTGGACAATACATTGTACAGGAGTTCAGGAACAAGCTGAAGCCAATAACAAATGTGATGGTTAGGTAACAGTTGTCACTGGTAGTGGCTCCTTTGCTTTTCAGTGATGACACCTCAAGGTGCGACTATGTCCTTGTCCACCCAGAACACATGCTGGTCCATCCATACCTGAAGCAAATGGAAAGCATCCAGAGCTATGTAGTAGTGTGTATTCTGGATGGACAGGGTTGTGGTTGCAGAGGTTCCACTGAGGTCTTGAGAATCGTCGTCTAATCTTGAGGTGGCATAATTGAAAATTAATCAAGCCATGCAAGCTCCTCCTTTAGGCAGAGGTTGTGCCATCTCACAATAAATTAAGGTTTGATAGACTTACAACAGTCCTCTCTATCTTATCCTGAACTCATTACAGTTGCCCTTTCTACTCCTTCAAGCTGTTTTTTTTCTTCATGCATTGTTTTAGAGTTTTGCAGTTTAGAATCACTGTCAGTTCTTCACAAATATCTCTCACAGCACTAGTTCCTTTTTACTCTTGGGGCTGAAACAGGCTTTTTGAAAACATTCATCTCCTTTTGGAGTAAGAAATCACACTCTGGGGGGCAATCCTATGAGGAAGGAGAGAAGCAGGAATAGTCAGCAAATATATGGTCAGGAAACTCAAAGCTGGAGGGGGATGGTGTGATTTATCATGTTACCAAAGTAGAACTGGAGAGTAAAAAAAAAGCTGTGGAAGTTGTTGAATTAGAGAGAAAAATAAAAAGATAATGTGGGGTAGGTGGAGGCATAGAAAGGAAGAAACTATAAAACCGTTTTTTTTTTTTTTTTTTTTTTTTAAGAAATAAAGATGAAAGTTGTTTATTCTTGTGTATTTAGATAGTGATTCCTGTGGTTCCTTGAGGGTAATTGGAGGAGTCTGTTATGCTGAGCATCCAGTTCAAACAATAAGATTCTTGTTGGCTGAGGGGTCTTGCAGTTGGAGACCGTACTCCTAAATCTTGAATTACCTTTCTCTAGTTAAAGGAACTGTCATGACCACAGATAACTGCAAAATGGGAACTTATTTTGTAGTGGATTTCAAAATGGTGAAACCTCCTTTTATGATTAATTGTAGTGAGTACTGAAACCCAAAATTAATCAATATTTCCCACAGAAGAACATTGCGCAGGTAGTGGGGGGAATAGCTCTCATTGATTTGGATAGATGTTTCCTTTCACAGGGATGATACTTGCTTTAATTTTCTCTGTTTATAAAGATGCATCATTTTTAAAGTGTAAATAATAATATATAATGCATCCTTCCATGAGCAATTACAGGAAAACATTAAATGTATCTTTCCAATACAATGTGTCCTTTCTTATACCTTCTGTCAGAATAAAACTAATATTTCATTTTTGCTGGAGTTACATAGTGTGAGTAACACTGAATACTCTGACCAGCTCCCTCTGGGATGATGTGATCACTGCAGTTCATAGAGTATGGAATAAAAAGAGCTTCCCTCATAAAATCAGAGGGACAGGGAAAAAGCATTGATGATTTATGTTGGATGAGATTTTGACCCAGAAGCTTTGAACATGCAGTAGCTGTTATTTACTCTGTCATCATCAATCCTAGGCAGCAAAGACTACTAAGAGCCTTCTCTTTGCAGGGCTGGCATGCTTTCACGCAGTTCTCACCACCCCATCTTGACTCCCTGCCCTGGATGCTTTAAACAAAAATGCTCTCCTGTGCTGAAAGGGAAGGCCTGTGTAGCAGGGCTTTTTAAATTATCTTGAGTGCATATGGAATCTGCAAAACTTCTATTTTATGAGTTAGGTCATACTGCAGTTTTATGACAAGATGAGTTAACCAGTAAAATATTCTTTGGATCATCTTTACACATCACTATTTTTTACTGTGATGGTTTAACAGATTTCTGGTATGTGTTGCTTTTTCTATAGCCTGAGAAACTGGTGTTTGCTAGCTCTCTGTGTGGGCTGGTCTGACAAACTGAGCTCAGGGAGTCATGTTTGTATCTGATTTTTGAGAGAAGGAAAGGCTAAAGCAAAAATACTTCTAAGTGTCTTTGTGGGGCAGTTACTGTGCAAACTGTGCTAGTCTTGCTTGTTACACATTGGCACTAGGAGAGTGACTGGTGGCTGCTGTAGGAGATGAGAGATTTTTCTGTTGGGAAAAGTGGGAATGTAGCTGAGTGGAGGTGGTCACATGTCCAGAAATCCCAGACAGTTGTGATATAGTGAGTGGATGGAGCCAAGAGCAGGGTTAAAGTTTTCTTGTCTCCCACCCTCTCCTAAGAAATGCCTGCCTGGTGACATTTGGTGTAGTAGGGAATGAGCAGTGATATGAGATAAAATCTGAATAACAAGGTACCATAAGGCATAGCTGATTTTTGAAGGTCCAGTGTGGTTTGTGCATTTTATGATGAAATGTCAAGGTGCGAAACCCCACATTTGCTGAAAGGGTGTGTCTTCTGTCCAGCTAAAGAGAATGGAAGCTTCTTATTATCCTAGTTAAATTTTTCCCTGTCAGGCTTGACAGGGTAAGGAAATGAACCCTCCACATTTTAGTGAAACACTCTTAATTTGGTTTTATGGTAATTGAGGGTCTGTTCTGGATAGCAAATTGATTTCTGAAACAATTACTATAATAAAAAAAATCTGATGGAAGGAGCATTCCCAAGTACAGCAAAGGAACAAACACAGAACTTTTATTTCTGCTATATTTTGCTTGCCATTTCTCCTAATTCTTGAAGGAATTTTATGTTTAAACAGGAACCTTCTCCCTCAGACTATCTCTCCTGTATTGTAGACAGCTGAATCCTCGTTCAAGGAGCACCACACTGAAATCAAGGACTGCACTTTGCTATTCAGATAAGGGAGAAAAAAGTTCCTTTTCCTTTTGCAAATGAATAATACTGGGGTTTCCTTAACAAGGCACTCTGTCTTTTTTTTAATTTTTTTTTTTTTATTTATTTTTTTTTTTAAAATTGTAGCAACACAAGTGAAGCCTACTCCAAGACACCTGCCTGCTCTTAAAACCTAGGTACAGCTGTTGCTGTAAAATTAGTACTGTAACTTCTTAGGGATTCACTGAACTCTGGAGATTCTTTTCCTAATCAGAGAAGATCCTGAGTGGCATTACTAGCCCTTGAAGTACCTTTCATCATTAAAGTCCTGTTGATTTCATAAAAGGGATTTGCTGCTTGTGGAGATCATTCAATAGATGTATGACTTAGTGGGAAAGCGATCAACTGTGGTTTATTACCAAGAGGTTATTGAAGAATTAGTGATGAACTGAAAGTGGGACTAGGTTTTTACAGCTCTAAGTATAAGGCATGTAAGGACCATAGATGCAGTATAAAGTAGGCAAGGAAAAAAAAGAGAAGTGTGTAAGACTGTACACAAGAAACAGCTTAATTCCAGTTTTTCAGGCTTCTTCCTATGGAAAAGGGATGAATGGGACTGGAGGGCCAGGGGAGACTACACTTATGGAGACTTTAAGGGAGTTCAGGACAGAAATAGTCATCTGCCCTGGACTTAGCCTTTCTGAAACACAGAATTAATCTCATTTGCAAAAAATATTTTTTGTTTTGCTATTTTGTTTTATACTGCTTGGAAATATAAAACTATTTTTGCATAGCAGCTCAGTGATGTGTGTTTTTTAATGCACCATCCCAGCTTTATGGTGAACTTGAAGGGGTCCATTGTATTATTACAGTATTTGAGATAATAGAACAATAGAAATAGTGTTTATCATCATAACAGAAATATTCACTGTGATGATAAATCTTTTGCAAAACTGCAAAAGTAAAGTAAAAGTAAGAAATTATATTTCGTGCCTTTTTCTGAAGGATTTAAACCTTGAAAAGGTGCTCATGAAATTATTTATTCTTCTTGGGATGTTTAAGAGATTACTGAGGTTACAGGTTCACATTATTCTGGAGTCACATTTTTACTAACTACAAATCAGAGATAGGATTCCCATCTCTTTAACTCAAGGCAAAAGTGTGTCTGTTTGTATGTGTTTGGAAATGAATATTTGTATGACTCTTCACAGGCTGATGAAAGTTTTGCAACTGATGTCAGTGGATTAAACCTGTTTTTGAGACAAATCTGCTTTGATCATGTTTCAGGCTTCAGGCAGTAGCTCAGGTAGAGATAGTCAAACTTTTTTGCAAGTTTTTGTTGTTGTTGATACTTTTTATCAACATTTCCAACTTGCACAAATGGAATGAGGAATGTAGGCAAATCATGAAACCCGTGAAATATTTCCAACTGTTTTTGTTGAGTGTTGATGAAAACCCTGGACTGAGATGCAGGAGACTTCACTGTTCACTTCCTGTATCTAATGTGGTTGCAGTTCAGATCACCAGAGCTAGGAGCTTACATCTGTGGTTAAATACTAGACAGCAGTACTGTGTAAGCTGGTTTTAGCAATCTCTGCCCAGTGCCTCTCTTCTCTACTGTGCCAGCATAATCTTTGTGTGGCTGTGCAGTGAAATGCACCAGGGCACAGGTTCAGCTGGAAGATAACTTTGCAAAAAAAAATAAAAGGAAAAATGATGAAAGAAGAGGTCATATTTCAGCTGGATCAGTTCCTGATGTTACCTTGTAAGAAGCTGAGCTGGCACAACCAAGAGAGCAAACAGGGGCAGGAGATAGCTGGTACTGTAATCAAGGGAAAAGATTAGTCTGCTGACATCTCTGCATAGTCCATATGGAAAATATGTATGTCTGGGGAGGGCAGCCAGTGCACCTAAATGAGAGGTCTACTGGAGTACTCCTGCTCCCATGAGGGTGCTAGGCCATGTGTGTGTGCAGGTCTCTGCAGGACATGAAGAACAATTTCTCATTTCCATTCTTGAGCTAAAATACATTAGGAATACTTGGTGTCCCACAAAGGGCAAAAGGAGGTATTGACTCCTTTGGTGAGACTTTCTGTCCACTTCTCCAGGTATAGTTTTGATAAGATTCTGTAAAACTTGTGAAGTTTTCAGTGATTCTGACTTAGAGTGAATCTGAACCCTTTTGGTCTGTGTGGGGAAGCAAGACAATAACTTGGGGAAGGAAGAAGGGCTTTGATGGGAAAAGAATGTGGTTTGGGGAAAAGAATAAAACATTTTTGGTATGTCTGTTAGTACTTGAGAAACTGAATGTGATTCCTGTTGATTAATGTTTTGGGAATTAAATTTAAGTGTTCTTAAATATTGACAAAATACTCAATGTAAATTTGTGGTGTTAGTGAGAAACTTAAAATCAGACCTTTAAAAAATAGAAGTGTCCTTTATATTTTCCTAGTCTGACTTGAATGTCTCTGATTTTATACTGGGTTTCCTCTTGTAGAGAGAATTATTGTCCCAAATCATGGCAGCACTTCCACCTCTCATCAAGGCATCTTGGGGAGAAACGCACTGAAGCTGTGAGGCTCTAAAATGCTGTGGTAATGGGAACCATGGAAGTATAACAGACAGACAGAGCTTGGTCCTCGCACACATCCATCTCCTGCTGCCTTTTTCAGAGAGGGGAACGTTTGTTCTCATGAAGAGATGCCTGTCTCAGAGGAAGTGTTTCTTTGTGCTTTCAGCAGTCTTGGTGACTCCCATCCTTGGAACTGTTTGCGTTTCTCTAGGACAGACCTCAGTAAAAGTTTTTAGGTTTGTTATGCACCAAGGCCCCAGTGACTGACTGTGTGAATGGCATCTTTATAGACTCCTTTATAGCCTGAGTTTCCTGGGTGGATGGCAGTCAGGCTGCAAGTTTCCCAGAGTTCAGACTTCTGTATAGCTTAGATCTGGTCATTAAATCACAGATGTTTCTTTGAAAAAGCTGAGTGTGCACGAAGTCACTCCTTTCAACATAACGTGTCTAACGACTTGTGGAAAGCACAGGCTGAAAGGAACAGCTATTTGATTTAAGTGTGTGTTCGGTCACTTAATATACAAAAGACCTGGCATGTGGCTGTATTCCTGAAGACAAAGAGAATGATATATAGTGTTTGCAGATATTTATGTAAATATTTTTTTCATTTGCATCTTTACCTTTTAATAACTGCTGAATCCACAGTATTAATAATGTGTGCTGGGCTAACTGATAGAGTATAGATCTAACTAATAAGTACAGATCTGGACATCAAAATAATTAGAAATGCTAAATTTACAAAAATGCTGCATGTCTTTGTACATCTGTGTGTACATAAAGATCATTATATTGTGAAAATGGGCACACAGTGTGATCTGCCCAGTCTCAGACTGGGGATAGGAGTGAACAATCTGCTCTTGATCAAAACAAAAGGCTTTCTGTACAAGCAATGTATATGGAAGATTTCTTTAATACAGTCGTATATTTTTAAACCACTTTTTTATATGTCTTTTTTTTTTTTAATTTTAAGCATTTAAAAATGCCTAATTTCTAGGCATTTTAGAGCTAGCTCAGGAAGGGTGAGAAATTATATTCATGGTGGCTGCAGATAGGAACTAAAGCAATTTCCCTGCCACCAAAAATACATAAAATTTCTCTTCAGGTAAAATCTTGACCAAGGCAATGTAAACTTTTTCTTGCTTTCTTCCTTCCTGCACTATCGCAGTGAAAACTAAACTGCCCTTTTGTGTAGGTTATCATTTCCAGGGCTCTACAATACTTATCTAGCAGAGCAGCCAGACAAATAACACAACACTCAGCAGGATGAGGCACTGTATTTTAATACGGTGAAGGCAACCATTTGAAAGAAGAGCAAAGTCAAATAATTTAAAACCACAGAAACAGATTGTGGATCATTGAAAAGCAACACATTTGGAACACAGATGGCTTTTTTTTCTCCCTAAAAATAAGAAAAGCTGAAAAAACCCTCTTCCTTTGTTACTTTTATTTTTTATGCAGTATTTGTACTGACTAGCTATTCAAAGCTCCTTATGGACAAACGCAAATGAGGTCTTTTCACTGATGAGTGCTTGGTCTTAACTATTTTTAACAGAATAATAGATGATGGTCAGGAAGCTTTTGGAATGGAATTGTGGTTTTATTTCTTCTAACATGATGAAATTTCTTCTTGTTAAGAAAAATAATTCACTTATAATGTGAAATATGAAAAATGTTGTGTGGCCCGGTTAGGGACCCTCTGGTATCAGCTATGCTGAGAGCAATAGGCTGCCTTCATAATTAAGCCGATGGCCATCCAGGGGAACAGCTGAAGGATTTGTAAATGCATGTTCTTGGATGAGAGCAACCGGTTCTTCAAGACATATGTAAACCACTGACTACATCAGGTCTGTCCCACTCCTGAATCTACAGCAAGATCAGGATGTGGGCAGAGCTCTCAACCTACTATTGTCTTAATGCACAAGATCTCCACTCTTCATGTTATGAAAACATGTCAGGGTGTGGGTTACAATACAGCTGTGGGTCTTCCTTTGGGATCAAGTCTTGGGCAGGGGCCGCTGTATGAGCCCATGACTGTGGAATGAGACTCCTTGGATGCAAAGCACTGTTAGAAGCATACACTTAATTAGGAAGGATTTAATCCAGCATATTAGTCTACCTTTCTAGGACTTCCTAGGAGTGAGGTCACATCACTGCCCTGCAATGGCTTGGTGTGTGGGACTGGCAGGGTTGGATTAGAGGTGGTTGTGGCATAATGGATGTGGACTGGTTTTATGAATGCGTCAGGAGGCAAAGTTTCACCAGTCTTCTGGTGTGTACAACAGCCTACGATGAACTACTGATATTTTTCTCCTTTAAAACACCAAATAGTAACCCCACTACATGCAGAGTGCCTGAGATGACTAACATTAGACAGTCTCTTGGAAACAAGTTATTTTACAAATGAGGACATAATGAAGTCTGCATAGGATTGTCTGCCCCCAGATCAAATGTGCGTAAAACTTCCAGCGACACCCCATCCCAAACCGTGTCAGCAAAAATATCGATGCTTTCTGCTGCTGGGCTTGTTTCAAGGTGTGTCATGGCCTCTGACAGCCATGTGTGTGCTGTGTGGCATGGGAGCACAGCACCACACACGAAATCGGTGTGTGTTCCACAGTCTTCCCAGCTTGTACCTAGTGAAAAGGTCATGCAGTGTCTGACAGCAAACATTTGCTCAGCAGTGGTTGTTTTTCTTCAGTGCTGCCTGCAATTTGTGTAGCCTTATTTCCTGAGCCCCTCTGGCGTGCATACTTATTTTACTGGCAGCCATGCTATTGTGCATCTGGGGTTCAACACGGAATCCACAACCATGTCCCTTTTTTCCCTGCAAAGGAAAAAAAAAAGCCTGCTTTCAGAAGCCTCATGGCTGAGCACATCAGGGTGAGTTGGAAGAGTAGTTTAGGCTGATGTCCCACTCATGGAAAGTCCAATCAGTCCCTGACAGGCTGGCCTGCCTGTCTTCAAGAGCTGTGTAGCTACTGCAATGCTGCAGAAGCTTGATGTCTATTTTCATTTACAGGTTCTCCTACCTAGAAGCTGAGAGAGTTTGAAAGGGGAATGCATTGATTTGCAAAGAGATACTTTATGTTCAACAATGTTATGTAAAATGAAGGTAAGAAGAACATCAAAGAAAAAAGTATTAGTAGCACAGCATTAAGTTGTGGGACTGTGTTTCCAGGCAAAGAGGCCAGAAGGAAGTTGTGCAGTGCTCTAGTAAAACAGCTACATGAGATAACGTGAAGAAACCGTGTCTTAGAAAGATCTGTAAAGTAGCTTTTCTGAGATTGCTCAACAGATAAAAAACATACAAAGGGAGACATAACACCATGACTTCCAACTCCTTTCAGAAGAAGCCTTTAATTATATTTTATGTATATTTAAGTTTATGTGAAGTTATTATGAGTAAGACAAATTTTTCTTTTTTTTTTTTGCTTTTAACATTTTTTATTAGCCGTTGTCAAGACAGACCTAAGCCAAACTCCGCATCTGACAACTTTGATCTTCAGGAAAGTTCATTCTTGGCTTTAAGTTTTGTCTTATCCTTCGTCAGTTTGATGGGTCTAGAACTCCCACTTTTATATTATTAAAGGAAAACAAAATATTAAGAATGGATTTTTTTTTTCAGATAAAATAAGAGCCTGTGGAAATCTTGAATCAAATCTAAGTACTTCTGCAGGTTGCAAAATGTTGTGACAAACTCACTCATTAAAAAAAAAAAAAGAAAAAAAAAAAAGCCAAGGCAGGTTTGCCAAGAGCTTAGCACTGCACTTCCTCACTTCAGCTGGAGCTGGAAGCAGAGACACTGGAATACTCTGAAACAGGAATGCTTTATTTAGTTATTTTTTATGTTCTCCAAGTATAGAGGACATTGTAAAATGATCAAAAAGTATATCTCTCTGTTTAACAGAAATATTTGGATCTCTCAGGTTCTAGTACTGTTTGGATGACTGATTTTGCAGCTTCTTATTCTCTTTTAAAGCTTTCAATAAATGGTGGATAGCACATTTTTTCCTTTAGGATCTGTGGGAGCCTGGAGGTGACCACTGAGGGCAACAATGCTTAAGATCCAAACAGGCAAGGTTGAAGTACTGAATTTTCCAGTCCCACTTCAATCAGTGAAGTTACTAGTGCTGCTGTAATGATGAGATGAGTAGATTCTTCCAAAGATAGGTGGATATTAAAGGTTGAAAATCCTCAGGGAATCATATGCCCTGCTTGTGAACTGCTGGAAATATGCTTCATCATCAGCTGCATTCTGTGGGTAGATGCCAATTATATGAAAGCCCGTCTCTCTAGATCTGTTAGTGTTATTTCAGTGCTTGGGGGCTGGAGCTTAATACAATATGCTCTTTTCTTCTCTGACTGGTAAAGCAGCACAAAATAGAATTATTAGTATAAATACACGTTGCCTACAAAATGTAAATCCAGCAATTAGACTTTTCCCTCGTGGTGTGTTCTAATGAGCGTTACCATATTCTTTGTGTTGCTGTAGGGAAGCAGTGGGTGTAGCAGTGGGGCTTGGCTAATTTACGGGGGAATCCTCAAGATACAAAATTTTTCCTTGATAAGGGAAGAAACAGCTTGTATTCCAAGCAACATTTATCTCAAGCAAGCTTGCCTCCCAAAAGTACAGCACTGGAAGCATCACCATTTACAGCTTATGATATGATTTCTGAGGCCTTTTGACATGTGTGAGCTGGTGAAAGCCTTTATGGAAGGAGTTACTTAATCCTCTATAATCCTGAGGAATTGTGTAGGTATAGGGAAAGCTCTGACAAACTAGAGGTAGGTGGGGGGGATGACTGGACTCTTTGAAAAGTTTGCTGTGCCCCTTTGGGTTAAAAAATACATTTGCCATTTATCCTTTATGCATGGAGGGTGTAAAACTGTTGATATTTTATGCATTCATTTTTGTAATTTATGGCCCAATGTCATGTGTCCTAGTTTCTATATGGTGTAAAGACTGTATTGTAATTATAGATGGTAAAACTTTCAGTAAAGCTGCAGAGGAAAATGCTTCTAATCTGAAAGGAAAATGCTGGTATTGTCTTGTCAACACGGCATCTTATACCATTGTGTGACCTCTCTAGAAAAAAACTGACCCATGGTAATGTAATTATTGTTTGTTGTGATGGGCAGATAACAAAGTTAATATTGGAGTGGACTGACTGCCATCTCCACTTTAGGAGAGGGATCTTGACAGTGTTATTTTAGTGAGCCCAGCTGTTACTACTTTTTTTTTTTTTTTTCTTTTGTCTGATGAGTTAGTCTTTTTTGCTGTTGGAGGAACTCTAGGGCAGCTGATAGTAACCCTGAATCGGATCTTGAGAGTGCTGAGTGATAGCTGTTCCAGGTCTGCCTGAGTTTTTTTTCCACTCTCAAAGCTCTCTCTATTGGTGGAAAATCCTGGTAAAATAGAAGCTAATGGGGAATGTGGGTGCTCTGTGCCCCTGAAAATCAGACTTGAATCTGAGAGCTTGAAGTTAGAGTCCAAAAATGTAGGGAACCTCAGGTACAAACATTTATTAAATTTCTGTGATGCTTAAGTGATAACAGAAGATGTAAATGACACCAGGGTGAACATATGTGCTAAATAAGCTTGAATGCTTTTGTTCATTATCAAATTTCTCTGTGGTTTTCAGTATACATATCTGAAGGTGCACTAAAGGAGATTTCTGCAGGCAGATACTCATTTTTCTTCTACTTTGAGACAACCAAAAGTTGTGTAACCACGTTAGATTTAAACCCATCTTTACAGAAGGAAACACCCTCAACAGTGATATGATGTACCCTGCTGATGAAACCTATCAGTGCGGGACATTTTCTGTGTGTTGCAAGAGAGCCATGTAACACAAAGTATGGTTGCTGAGATAGATCCACCCATTCTGATCATGCTATGAAATCCAGCTCATCTTTCAGAAAAGAGCATGGCAATGGGGAATCTGAGCTTTAAGCAAGCTCACAGTGAATTTTGAGGCATGCAAGCAAAGGTATTAAGAGAAAAACTTTTGGGAAACTATGTCAAATTCTTGGCAAACATGATTCTAGGTTGGAGTGAAGTCAGGAGGTCTCAAGTGCAGGAAACTTGAGAATTTTTTTCCATGGTAATTTTCAGTTTCTTCAGACTTCATGCAGTAACACTAACGCAGTCTGTGATAAGGTCCACTCCTGCCCAGATGAAGTCAGTGTTAACTTTAATCTTAATATCAGGGGAGATGATTGACTTTCAGGGCCTGTATCTGAAAAGAAGCAGATGATAATTTCTTCACAGGACTGTTTCTGATACACAAAAGCCACATGTGTATTAAAATGGGACTTTCTTCTAACTGGAAAAGGTTTTTCACCCCCATTAGATTCGTTTATTTGAGAAAATGTTGGGTCATTTTCTTCATTTAACCTCTACTCCATGTTCCTCCCCAGCCCTCCGCCCCATTTCCTTGCTTAAAGAAGATTTTATTGTTAAATATGAGCTAATTTTACACAACTGAAAAACAAGTAAAAATAAAAATTAAACATTACAACATTAGCAGAAGAAAATGCTTTAAGTGATTCAAACTGTACTGTTCCTCCCACTCCCACCCTGGACATTTACTTATGAAAATGACTTTTCTTTTGACATTTTAACTTGTTTTGAGAAAAAAATATGGTATCTCTGATACCATTATAATGCCAGGTAGAAAGCCATTTTCTGCCCATTTCAGCTTTAGGTCTGGCATCTTATCTGGGTTGCTAGCTGAAAGCCTGCTTGATGAGCCAAATTTAACAACTAACTCCAAACAGTCCTAACTTTGATGATAGAGTGGAGCCTGATTTTTGGCATTTATTCTGATTCCAGAATTCCCTTTGAGATCCAAACCTTGTGGTGCACTTTTGTCTACTACAAAGCTATGAAGAGATTGAGGTGTGTTGTTCCAGAGCACTAATCTATATTTTCATATGGGCATCTCTGAGATCAAAACCACAGTGTTTGAATCACCCCTTTTAAAACCTCTCTGTATCCTCCTGAAGCTTTTTGTTTTCCAAATTTTTCTCTTTAAGCTCCTATAGATACTCAAATAACACGAAAGATCTCCTGCATCTCTCAGTGGCTAAGGGATCAAGAACTGTAGAAGTATAGGTGTACTGGGTTTGGATAGCAAGGTTTTGGTAGTGGGGAGCTACAGGGATGGCTTCTGTGAGAAGCTGCTAGAAGCTTCCCATATGTCCAATGGAGCCAATGCCAGCTGATTCCAAGATGGACCTGCTGCTGACCAAGGCCAAGCCATCAGCAATGAAGATAGTGCCTCTGTAATAACACATTTAAGAAAGTGAGGGAAAAAGAAAAACCCTGGGCAACTGCAGCTGGAGAGAAGAGTGAGGATCTGTGAGAAAAACTGCTCTGCAGACATCAAGGTCAGTGAAGGAGGGGATGGACGTGCTTCAGGTGCTGAAACAGATTCCCCTGGAGCCCATGGTGAAGACCATGGTGAGGCAGGCTGTCCCCCTGCAGCCTCTGGAGGTTAATGGTGGAGCACATATCCACCTCCAGCCTGTGGAGAATCCCATACTGGAACAGGTGGATGTGCCTAAAGGAGGCTGTGACCCTATTGAGGACCCACACTGGAGCAGTTCGTGAAGTACCAAAGCCCATGAGAATGACTCACATGGGAGAAATTAATGGAGGACTACCTCCTGTGGAAAGGAGCAGGGGAAGGGTCTGAAGAGTCCTCCTCCTGAGGAGGAAGAAGCAGCAGCAGTGAATAGGTGTGATGAACTGATGGCAACCCACTTCCACATCCCACTGTACTGCTGGAGTGGAGGAAGCAGAGAAATTTGGAGTGAAGTTAAGCCCAGGAAGAAGGGAAGGGTAGGGGTAAGGTGAAGGTGTTTTAAGATTCTGTTTTATTTCTCATTACCCCATCTGAACTGATTGGTAATAAATTAAACGTTATTTCCCCAAGTTGTGTCTGTTTTGCCCATGATGATAATTGGTGAATGATGATAATTGGTGAATGACCTTTCCTTGTCCTTATCTTTGTCCATGAGCCTTTTGTTGTATTTTCTTTCTGTCTAGTTGAGGACGGGGTGTAATAGAGTGGCTTTGGTGGGCACTTGGTGTCCAGCCAGGGTCAGCACACTACAACAGGAGTGTTATCAGTGTTCAAAGACTTAATTTACAGGACCTACAGAAGCAGAGAAGAAAGAAAAGAAGAATACCAACTGTTAATGAGGTAGGATAAGCTGCAGTGGAGATGGCACTGGTACTCTGCTTTTTTGAGCTCTGATTTTGAATGAGTGGGTGTCTGAAGTTTGCTGAATGGCAGGCAAATGCTGGAGATGCTTTCCTCAATTAAAAACTGTGTTGTGCAGTTGAGCTGTAAAGAGCACACATGAGGAGAATTTGGACTCTTTCTCTGTCTTTCCACCCTCTCTCTCAGCTTCTGGAGCTCTGCAAGGAACAGGAACATAGCAGGCAAATTGAAGTTAGTGCTTTGCTCTTAGAGAAAAGTACCCTGGTGGGAACAAAAGCTGCTCAAATATCTTGGGCTGCCTTCCACAGCATGTTGCAGTCTTTTTCCTCCTTTGTGGCAACTACCTGTCCTGATGATATTTTTAGTCAGTAAAAATAAAATGGAGTAGATCTGCATTTGCCTTGCAGTGAATACCTACTGGGTTGGGAGACTGGGAGGAACATGAGACAGATAGTATTCATTATTTATAGCCATTCCTATAGAGCTTATCACCATAGTGTCTATAAGTGAAGACCATTGACAAGGCTCTAAATGTGAGATAAAATTTAATAATGCATTAATAATAACTTGCACTTGTCTGTGGTGGCAGCAGTTGTGACTGAGATGACTGAAAATGGGAAGAGGAGAGAACTGCCATAGCTCAGGGAAGGTGGAAATCTGCCAATACAGAGGAGGAGGAGGAGGAGGCAGGGGAGCTGGGGAGGGCAAGCTGGCTTGTCAAGGAGAGAAGCCAGTCCAGAGGTACTGTGGTCTGCCATGGAGTCAGGGCAGCAAAAGCCATAGGTGGGGGTTCAGCCGGCTTT
>NW_008618506.1:102654-127296 GCF_000691845.1 Merops nubicus
TGAAAGTGTTTGAACAGCATATTCAGGAATAAACAGGAATGTACTTGAACTTTAATTATTAATGGCTTCTCATGCCACCCTGCTACATACATACGAACACATGCAGAGGCCTGCATGGCTCCTGCTCTGAGGTAATGACAGAAGATGACCAAGCCTGGAGTTTGTCTTGTTAAAAAGCTACAGTTCAAAGCTGACAACCTAACTACTGAAACCTCCCCCTCAACTTGTTTTATTATGCTATCCTTCTCTCTTGCTCAGCTCTGTTCCCTTTTCCTGCCTCTAACCTGGAAAAAAAGCAGTTCATACCCCTCTGTGTTCACACTGGGAGAACAACTATGGAAAGTGGCTTTAACCTCTTGCTAATGAGGCAGGTTGAAGAAAGGAGAACAGTCACAAGCAGAGCCAGCAGCAGACACACCTGAAACAGTGCTCCTTTCAGACCATCCAGATTAATTCATATGTCATTAATCACCTCAGGAAGAGAGAAATATCCTACTTTGTTGCTATCTTCCCATAGCTTTCATTCAGTCGTGCCACATCCTATTGAAAAACCCTGCAGTAGTGGGCACAGCTTTGGTAATACAGGTTGAAAGAAATGAAGGAGCTGAGAAACAAGAGAATAGTTTCTTCAAGTTAAGAATTTTATTTTTTTTTTCTCCAGAAGGAAACCTGCAGGTTGTAGATGTGGAAGGCATCCTTGTGGCAGGGTAGATTGTATTACTGACTACCATGCTACAGTCCACTCTCTCCCCCACGTGAAGACAGATTTCATTAGATATTCTGCATAACGAATCCATGTTTAAACCCATTTTCTAGCTGGAGCACTTAATACACACCTTCAGCAGTTTCGGTTCAAATATTCACGAAAGAGTTCAAATATTCATTTGTTGTAATAACTACATAAGAAATGCATCTACAGAGACTTGGTTTCTGTTCTTTCCTCTAGTGCTTTGCTGTCACCCTGAGACAACATCTACTTCCAAATACTCTCTGCTTTACCTCCTCACTAGGTCATCCTCTGCATGCTTACTTTCCATGATGACACCAGAACACCTCACAGCCTTGTCAGTGGAAAAAAAAGATACTGAAGACAATACAGTGATGCTTATTTACTGAGGGTGTTTAAGTGGAACAATGGAAACACTCAGCTGTCCCACCTAGAGGAAACCAATGCTCGACTTGTAAATAAAGATGACATGTCTCAGTAAACAGAAAAATTACGTGCCAGGAACTAAGAATCCTGTCAGCTAAGTTGCCTATTTCTTCTCTGCCGATTGATGTTATTTTAGTTGTACTGAGTCTTTCTCCTGGAAGGGTCAATGATTGTGAGAATACAGCATCTTCTTAGAGCGGGTGATAATCTTTAGAAAGGAGTTGTGTGGCGTTATGAATCTCACTAGTCAGGTGTTGCATATTTGTTATCTTTGACTTCTGGACAGATATTATGGGACTCCATTTCACTGATGGTGTCCAGGATGTGACAAATCAGTACCAGGAAAATTCTAGGGTGTTGAGAGCAAAATTTATTGTGAAAAAATTCACACTCAAAGTACTGTAGGTTTTACAAATAGACTTCCGAATCCATAAATCCTCAAGCTTTAAGGGAACAGATAAGGTGCTGCAATACATCCATAGTAGCTTTAGAGTGACAGATAGTATGGTGGTCAGAGCAGGCAAGATTTAGACAGTGTGATGGTGTGTTGCAACTACAGATGCTTTCTGAAGCTACTAAGGCTGGAGTTTTCTTATACTGAATGTCTCAGTTTAATGTTAGTGGTCCACAGTTAAAGCTGTCACGATCCATAACTCCTTTAGAAGATGAATATATTTGTTTATAGTGGAGATTATTGAATTATATTCTATTGCCCCGATTTCTGACATTTTAGCCTGAAAAAAAAAAACAAATTAAAATAGGGCTGCCCTTAATTTATAAGCATGACCCTCTTAGTGATTTCATATGGGCATGTGTGTTTTTTATTTCTTTGTTTGGCTCAAGAGGCACAAGGAATCTAGCATTTGACTGTACAGAACCAGCAATGAATGCCTCTAGAGTAGGTGGCTTTCAGCTGATACAGAGCCGTTTGAGCCAGCTCTTGTGCCATGTCACACATTGGCAAAGGCCCAACAGGAGAGGTGATGTAGAAACAGGAGAGCAACAACTACAGCATCCTGTGCCCAACAGTCTGCTACGTTTTAAGTAGATGTTTGATTTTTAGCCTTATTTTGTTTCTCTCTTTCTTTCAAGTCTAGGTAAAACTGTATGAAGTTAGCTTCCCTGTAAATACGACGTTTCATGCAAAATTCTGCACAATCAGTCCCAGATGTGAGCACAGAGGCAGGAAAGTATGAACCTTTTCTTCATGTTCCTTTTTTTCTCCTGGTCTGTGCAGTCCTTGCAGCATGCTGACACATGGCAGAAAACGTTTATTCAACAGTCCTTGCTTCCATCACCGCAGATTATTAGTTGGTGACCATGTGGAGAGCAGAGGTTGTGTTGCAGTGGGAGGAATAAATACAAGAATTCCAAGACTGCCCCCTGGGAAAACAGTAAAAAAAAAAAAAAAAAAAAAAAAAAAAAAAAGTAAAAAAAAAAAAAAGGAGCTACAGTAACAAAGGCAGGGCAAAGTCCACAGTGCACTTTGTTAGTTGGTATGGGAGGGAAGTGTAAAATTTATGATTCCAAGCAGCTGGCTCAACTTTTAGGTATTTTATAAGATGAGCTCAACAGGATGATGCAAGCATTGGCAGCAGAAGATAATGTTTCATTTCTGTTGGCTCCATCCTATTGTCTGATTTTGCTAATTGCAGTAGCTTTGGCCATCACAGACAAATTACAGAGACTATCCACAAATGCTGGGGAGGAAGCTTGAATATTTTTCTCATACAAATGCTTTAAAAGTGGAGTTTAATAAAAAAATCCTTTTACCTCTGTATACATGTTGAGAAGAACATAAAGATCAGATGTCTGCATTTTAGATTAAATTCTAAAAGGCATTAAGCTTTAGAACTGAGATTATTAGAGCTGTTTTTTTGAACAGTTTTTCCACATGACCCAATAGAAGGTAAAAGTCAGAGATGAGCAGAAAGGCTAAATGGCTTTGGCTGGAGCCCTTGTGTACTTTAGCAAGGAGGAGAAGTGCCAATACCAGTAGTAGAGTTCTTTTGGCAGCTTCTCTTTTCTCATAGCTACCCCTACCCTTTCCAAACAAAATTAAAGGTTCTGGCTAGCTTGCTAGCAAAGACAGCATTAAGCACCTGTGTTACAAACAGGCGTGTCTCTGTGTGTGTGTGTGCCACTGCTGATCCATCTGTGAAACATGGCAAATGCAAGGGGAGTGTGCACAGGGGGTATGCAAAGCATGTGGCACATGCCCAGTCATAAAAAGCTTGAGTAAACAGTGCTACATGCCACGAAGTGACAGGAAGAGATTCAAGAACTGGCTTTTATCCTCTCACGTTTTCCAAAACACCACTGAGAAGCATGTGCCTGACCCAGGGCAAATCCATCCTCCTCCCAGGTGTTACAACTGCTTATCCAGGACTTTCTCTTCTCCAGTGGGAGTCAAGCATGGCAGGGAAGGAACTCTGACTCCCTTGTTTTAAAATAGAGTTGATACTTTACGAGCTATGGAGAGAGGAGTCTGCCTAAGCTAACAGTGTGCAGCAAGTTAGGAAAATATGTTAGAGGATGACTGGAAGATGATGATAAGAGAAAGGGGAAATGTGTCTGAAATAGGCAAGACACAGCAGTTACCCTATGCCATGAGATACCAAATGCAAAGGGGCAGCAAAGCTAAGATGGGACAATGAACTGGAGTTATCAGGAGCCAGACCATTTAGGGTTTCATAGACTAAACTTAGCCATCACTTGGCTGTTACTTCAGCATTGGTGCAGGTTAATAAGGTCTCCTAAATGGCTTGTAGGAATCAGCTAATGTGCTCCTGTGCCCTTACAAACCAGTACGTTCATGACATTACATGGTAGTGCAGTGCTGGTCAAATAGTTCTCACTGCAGTTCCCTTGTGCTTGGGAGAAATATTAGCTGGCTGTAGGTCTTCCAGGCTGCCTCCCACCTTCAGAAGTGGGGGATGTCCCATACGCCTCTGTTGTGCAAAATATACAGGTGGCAACTTTCCCCATCCAACAGATGCAGAAAATTAAACGTGGGGCTATGGGAGAAATCACCTCTGGGATTTTGGAAAGGCTTGAGTTTTGTTTGCCATGCCAAAACCCGTGATCTAGTTTGGGACAGAAGCCTGTTGTTTTGGGAGCCCTACTCAAGTGATGAGGATAAGAGTCTGGAATTTAGAGACATGGGTTCACTTTTCTTCTTTCACAGGTCACTACTGTGTGACTTAGCCTCTCCATACTCAAGTACTCATCTGGCCAGGGCTGGTCCTAGGTGTGTTGGAAGGATAAATAAGTTGAAAGATGAGATGTTCAGGTTTATACTGAGGTGATTTATACAGGGTTATACAGTCGTGGTGTAGTATCATAGCTGGATACTGCTTAAGTGCAGTTTTAAGTAGGGTGCACTACAGAATGTGTATTAATAAAATATGAGATAGTAGAATTCTGTTTTCACTGATCCTGGGTGGTTTTCTTTCCTGGAATCCCTTTGAAATAGCAAGACTGAAGTCATTTTAGCCTCTTCATTAAGTGTATTATTTTATCTCCCACACTGTAGTTCCTTAAGCATAGAAACAATCTACTTTATACTCAGTGTGAACAACGAGATGCCCCAGAGCACATTTAGAACAGACCTCCCAGTCACAATTACTTTGCTTAAAAGGATCAGAGCTACATTTATTGTTATGGAAAAGCTCACCAAAATATACAAATGAATCCTAGCTATTTCTATTTAATTTCTCTTCCTTTCTCAGAACCTGAATAGTAATACTAAACACTAGAAAACCTAAGTTCCTTTTATGATGACTAAAATTCTTCTCTTTTCCTCATGCATTACAAGTCAGCTCTAAATATTTTTTTGTTCTGTTTTTCCCCCTTACTTTTCCCAAGCATCTATTCAGTAGTTTTTGCTGACTGGGTTTGGCTGTTCATTTTCTCAACATTGTTATTTGAATTTATGTACATTTTATTTAAAACCAGAGTGGTTCTACACACACACATGAATATACAGTATATATTGTCCCTAGTCTGCTTATACATACTGTGCACAGACACAAATACATGCATCGTATGTGCCCCCATTTGCAGACATGCAAATTGCATGCATACTATATATACACTATATAAAATATTACAGTTTTCAAGAAAAATTATAGTAGTGAGCAGCAGTTTCAGTAGTGTTTGCTAAGTGGAAAGCAATAGACACTGTTAAAATGTAAAAGACTTGCAAATGAAATGCTGTCTCACTGCATTTCTCTTTTTTAAAGTCTCTGCGTCTGGACTGAGAATGTATTTTTCATGACTGGATTTAAAGAGAGACCTCTCAGGAGAGTTAAATAGAAACCAAATAAAACCGTAGCATCTTCGTTTGAAAAAGTCTCTGGGAAAGATTATGCAGTGCTTAAATCCTGTTCTGTTTGTAGCAGGTTTTGTGAATGTCAGGTTGATTTGTTTATATATTTATTTTTTTTTTAAAAAAGACCCAGCAGTGAAGTATTATTTTCCTGTAATAAACTACAAAAATGTTAAGAAAGAGAATCCCACTATTTTTTTAAATTTTTTTTTTTTCTTTTTTTTGGGCTTAGTGTCTGGTGATAAAGCAACACCTTAAAATACATGAAGCTAATACAGTTAGCTTCAAAATCTACTCTGTATGGGGAGTAGGTGCAATGGCTGGCAGGTGAGCTTGAAAAAACCTTGAGACCCTTTGGTTAGAGATAGGAGACAGCTGTGATGTCTAGAAGGACCTGTCAACCTGGAGACGTGGTCGTGGTGGGTGAGCAGCAGCAAAAGAAAAGCTGCTTCTTAAAGTCTCTTATCAAGTCAGTGGATTTTCAGTGGAGAAGGATAACTTCTCTTCTTCTAAGAAATCTAGTTTTAAAAATTGTTTGGGGGGCTGTCCTGTAATTTAACACTGTCAGGAAGTTATCCTTGTAGAGAGGATGAGGAGCTAGGTGTGGGGAGAGCCTTCTGGTGGTGAGATGTGCCTGGGGTCATGTGGTGGAAGAGTGGCTCTCACCCCTCATCACACCCGTGACTGCACTCAGCCTTCTATCCTGCTGTTTAACCTAAATTTCCCTGTTCTTAACATCACGCTGTTGCTACTAATGATACCTCTGAGCTATGTACTAAATTATTCTTTCTCTGACTCTGTTATTTCTTTCAAATACATGAGGTGTTTCTAGCAATGCTTTTAGCACAGATGGGCTGGACTTAGAACCAATTATTGTATTTAACTGAATTTCAAATGATCTTAAATCTGAGAGACCTTCACAAGTTTTCAGGGCTAGCTGAAGGAAAACGTTTTAAATTAGTTTTATCAATAATTTCAATGCTTTTCCTCATTTTAACAGTTATATTCTACTATAATTTAGAGGAAAGAAAGTTGTATTTTTTTTTTTGTTAGAAATTTTTTATAATATGCTTACAAAGAAAGTCTTCTGCACTAAGCGAAAAGCAAGACTAGGAAAAACTACAAAAAGAGAATGACAATGTGATTTCCCGTAGTAAAAATTAAATGAGATATTTTGGAAAACTGCAAAAAGAAATTACCCAAACAACATAACTTCTCACTGAAAACAAACAAACAAACAAACAAAAAAAAAGCCTTGCTGGGTGAGAAGTCAGTTTGTGTTAAACGAGTAAGTGAAAGAAAAGCATCAGACAGTTCCAGCACATACAATAGTTGCTCACACATACGTGAGGAATCTGGTCAATAAGCTCAGGACCGAGACCACTGTGCTACTCTTGGTTGAGGCAGTGAGGATGACTGGGTGTCTGAGGAAGAAGCTACCACTGGAACCACTTGCAGGAAGGATCCTGTCCCTTGCAGGGATGCAGATGTGGACTGCCTAAGAAACTCACTTTTCTGCCATCTGACGAACGATGGAGCTATGCTGAGGCTCGGGGACTCCCAGTGTTGATGAGTAATCACGAGTATCCACAAGTAATGTGTGTGTCTGAAAAGATGATCAACAAGCAGGGGGTTTATAGATTTCCTTCACTAACCAGCAGTATGGTGTGTTTAGTGCTACTTTGACAGAACTGTAAAGTCAACAAAGCCTAAGTCTGTAATACATAGTGTTGTATCCATTCTAGTAAGAATTGTCCCATAATTCTTTCATTACTTCTAAAGGACAGAACTTGGATTTGTGTCTATTTTGGTATCTCTGAGAGTTACAGATTCACCCTTCTGACACTGTGTGTGGGTTGGAGAGTCCACCAGTGTTTGTCAGACTCTCCCTTTAGACTGAGACTTTAATACATAGTGCATTCTCTTGTGCTTCTGTGGATACATCATCTCAGATGTCCATGACTTTTCACAAATAAATTCAACAGCTGAGTCTCTTATCTCCCTCTGGTCTAGCAGATTTCTGTATCAGCTCTTCAGTTTGTGTCTTAAATCCTCCCTTATTCACCTTGATCCTTTCTGCTAGCAGTAACTGGTCAGCTTGTCCCTGGAAGCTTTAGCAGTGTGCATGCAGTTCTGCTTGACTGTCTAATGCTTTCCTAATCTAGCTTTTCTTTTCCCTTCCAGTCCTTAAACAGCAGGAGCCACGTTCCTCTTCCTTGCTTGCATTCTCTGTTCTAGTCCTAAAGATAATAACATCTTGTAGGATTCTTATTTCTTCTAAATGGATTGGTTTAATCGTGCCTCGATTTATAGGCCAGATTATGGTCCTCGGGTGACTCCTTCCAGAGATGTAAGGGGATATTTAACACAAACATGTTGAGGAATTTAGTTGTTTCTTTCAAGAGTGAGTGAAAGGAGGCTGTTTTAAGTTTGAGAAGACCGACATGCTTCACTTCCATGGTGGTCACTGAAGCCAGCTGCAGTAGGTGGCAGCCCAGTTCCTCACTGCCATGGTATGATCTGAGGAGTGGTTTGGGAAGGGGAGCAGGGTTGCGTGCAAACTGCAGAGAGCATATGCAGCTGAGTAAGATATTACTGCATGCACTGCTTCCTTTCTTCTGCTTCTGCTGCAGTAAGATTATAGAGAGTTGAGGTTTACTATCAGTGGATGCTTCAGTGAATCAAGCACTGGTTGGAATGGAAAAAGGAACTGACAGTTGGGAAATGGAATATCTGCACTGGGATGAACCCGATTCCTCAGATGTACGGATGAAAAGAAAATGCTACTCTGCAAAATGGATCATTAATACATTTGCTCTTCTTTCAATGACAGAAAGTGGTTTTGCAGAAGGAAAATGTATGTGTGAAAATATATTAACACACAGACATACAGATGCAGCTTCTAAGTCAAAGCCAGAAGGTGCACATCTATTGCTGAAGGTGAAGTGCTTCATGTACATTATTGTTGACCTGCTTCACTCATGTTTATTTCAAAACTGCATCATTCTTCCTCACTTGTGGTGCTTCATAGTCATGAACACTGCTAGATACAGAACAAAGAAATGACCCCTTCCTCTAAAATGCAGCTATGTTACACTTAGAATGTTTTCAAGAAGTCGCCAGATTTTATTGCTAGCACCGAAGAACATAAAATGAAATAGAGAAAATGACTTCTAGGACAAACTGAGTGGATGTTAGCACTTTTGCCAAATTAAGCCTGAGTATCTCTTCAAATAAGTCTGAAGCTAAATTTCACTACCTCATCTTATTAGGATTAATCTGCTGCTTTTAAAATTAAGGTTTTGCCTCTGTTTTCATCTTCTCTGTTTCGTTCCTCCCGTTTTGGAACTCCCTGAAGGTGGGAGAGTCTTAAGAAGTTTCCCATCTACTTGCCTTGTTCTTATTCTACTAGGGAATCTGCTTATGCCTACTGCTGGAAACAGGCATACCTTTGCTGAGACCCTGTGTGGCCACTCTTATGTTCATATTACATTTGACAGAGGTTGGAATTTACAGGAAATAATCCTATAATAGTTTCCTCTTTTCAGCAACGGATACAGTTGGCAAGAACTTAAAGCAGTATAAGCTTGTAAGACCTTCACTTTTCATTTCCTTTGTGCTCTCCTAATGATAGGAAGGAGAAAACTCAAATCATTTATCCAAAACATGCTTTTAGGCTGCTCGCATAGCTCGAGTTCACAAAGTACAGGGATGCTTTGTAAACTTAGATGTTTAAGTCAGTAAGAAAGTATGGCTTCATTTCTAAGAAGGAAAACTAAGAAAGGAACACACCCAGGCAGTCTGTGGGAATAGTGCTGCAGCTCCTAAAAGCTGGAGACCACTAAGCTGTGTAGGCAAAGTAGATAGGCACTAGAGGGACCAGGCAATGCAGCTCTGTCGTGTGTCCACATGGGAACTGCCCTGCCAGGGACTCCACGGGGTACTGAGCTGAAAGGCAGGAGACTTGGTACTCAGTGTGTTTGATATGTCACTGCTCTGATGCTATTCATTATTCCTTTACCTTTGGTGACTGTCCCAGGGTAGGGAGTGTTGTTTGTCCACAGGAAGTCCCCATCATTGCTGTTTGTTGGGGAGGAGGTGAGATGACTTGCCAATTGTCTGCTGAGTGACCCAGCAGACGAGCAGTGAAGTTAGAAAAGAAACCTCAATGTCTTCAGTCTCAGGACACATCTCCACAACCAGCCATGGAAGTATAAAGTCAGTTGCCCTTTCCCTGAGGGTGAAACAGTTCTGATTGTGCAGCCTTGAAGTCTGGGAATGAGGGATATTTTAGCATGGGAATGTTAGCATGTTCCTACGTAGCTTTAGGACCTGATCTGGGTTATGCTGTAGTGGTCAAGTAGAGCTGGATATGCCCATGTCAAAGTGCTCTCAGCCCAGTGTGATACTCAGGGCATCACTGAGCCTCTTGAATCCTCAACCTCCGCTAAAGCCTCTGGGCACGATTTTATACAGATAACAACTGGGCAATTTGTTCACACAGAGAAGAATTCATCAGCTCAGTCATTTTTTATGAGCAAATAAAATATTACACTAATGCTAGAAAGGCCTTTCATGGTTTTTCAGTTCCTAAGAGAGGCACACAAGTGTAAAATGTTCTGTTGACCATAGGACTGAGTCAAAACTTAATACAAGACTTTTAATCTGATCCAAAAATACCCAAAACACAACAAAAAACCTTCTGTTTCTCTCCCTATCTTGACAGTGTTTTGATGGAGTCAGTGATGAGGATGAAGTTAGTTAAGTGGTTACCTCCTGGCTGTTTCCAGCACTCTTACATGGCTGGTCAGTAAGGAGTAGTCTGAGTGAAGTCTGCAAGTGTCTGTTACCTCCAGAGGAATGTACTGCTTATGCAGGTACTAAGAAAGCAAGAAAATATGGTTCCTAGATACCTGTGGTGACATAGCTCCCCTGTCATCTAGTCAGCTCCACTACATGTCTGCTATTTTTTCTGAACTCCTACTTGGTATTTATTGTTCCCTTTGACAGAATCATGTAAAAGTGTTTCTCTTTTCCAGGACTGGGTAAGAATTCCAAGATCTGTGACTAAGAATGAGAAGCCCAAGAACTTCTGAAACAACACACAAATAAATCTCATTTGTTGATTCTTTCAATTAGCTTTAAGAGATGAAAAATTTCCTCCACCTTCTCAGATATAAACTCTTGACAAAATTCCCTTTTCCATCAGTTGAGCTCTGTCCCTCCAACTACTCTGGTTGGATCTATAGCCAACTAAAATCACAGTGAATTTTTCATAGTTCCCCTTTAGGAGACTGGCACAAACCAAAACCAAAATATGATGCTCCTTGTTTTTCAAGCAGTCTCTGTTGCACCTGAAAGATGAGACTAAGTGACTTAAAATTGTGATAGAGGCATGAATTTAGATAATTCATTTTAATGATGTGATATCCTTCTAAACTCATTCCATGGCACATGCTGGAAGCAGCTCTGGCTTTTTTTTTTTGAGTAGCGTTATGAGGACTCTGAACCTTTGACCTGCTTTTTCCTTTCTGCATATAGAAAGTCCTGGAAAATTCCCTAATGGTACAAATTATGGAAGGTGCCAGACTTGACTCTGAGAACTCTTGCACGTGCTCCCTCTCTCCCTCTGCTTTTTTATCCCTACTGCAGTTGTCAGATTGTGAGGAGAAGATAATCTTCATTTTACCCAGGGGAAATTGGATGCAGTAGAAATGTATCACAACAGTGGAAAAAAGAATCGACAAATAACCCCCCTCAACATGGTGTTGAGATGTAAGGATTTTTTTTTTATTCCCTTCCCTCCCCTTCCAGTCCTTGCTGTTCTTGTTTCTGAATGATGCCGAGAGGAATAACACTACTTCTCTCTCAGAGTAGGAAATCAGCAAGTATAATACACACATATGCATAAAATTCAGCAACAGGAGCTACTGCCAATTTAAACCATTGTTCTCCTAATCTGGAGAAAAAAAGGCTGTCTTACTGTCGTTATAGTAAAAGCCTCAAACAGATTAGGTCAAGTCTCTGCAGACAAAGTAATTCTGTGGTGCTTAGAATGATAGGAACTAATCTCCATGAAAGCTGAGTCCAAGGGTATAGGCTATTAAAGATATCTATATGCTATAGGCAGAGGAGAAGATAAGAGGTCCAGCTCATAATGAGAAACGATAACTCTACACACTTTGTTTACAGTTTACCCCAAAGACCACAGATTAACACAAATCTCAGAGCATCTTTATTACAGGACTGCATTGGAGAGGAGGCTGCCAACAGAGGATGGAATTGCTAAGTAGGCTGGGACCATCTGTCCTCTCAGGGAGGTGAAAACGTGCATGATTGAGTGACACCTGCTTGTCAAGTATGGCCTGCTGGGAAATTTTCGCTTGGATCACTGAGCTCAGAGTACATTACCTGCATTAAAATCAGACAAACAATCTCATCAGCATTATGCGTTTAAGGAACTCATGGCAATATCAAAATAAAACATATATTCAAGATGTCTAGATCTTGCAAGATTAGGAACTCAGGTTTTGTTTTCCATATTGGCAAGCTTAGTTTCTGATGTAAATTGACCATTTAAAAAAGGCATTTCTCTTATTTTAAGGGTCACTGGAGATAAAAGCTGACTTTTTCCTTTATTTTTTTTTTCTTTTCTTTAAAGGCATTGAGTTCTTACTATAAAACAAGTCTTTGCAGACTTTATATGGATAAAAGCATTGACCCTATGAAATGGAATAATTTTGATTGCACTCTGCCTTTTGATTGCACTTTGCAGTGTAAAGAGTTGCCCTTTTAGCATATTTAGCCACTTTGGAACATAGGTAAACAATGTTTAATAAAACTACGTAAAAAAGGACAGGAAAATATGGGATGACACTTCTGTCTGAACTCATGCTGTTGGGAAGAAAGCTACTCCTTCCTCTCCCTTTCAAAAAGCACCGCAGAGTACATTAAGGTCAGAGTGTCAGCTTTAATTTCCAGGACAGATCCTTATTTTCCTCTCTTGTGTGGTTATCAATTTGATCATTAGACCTGAATCTGGATGCCACTGAAAATCACAGGTGGTTTTATCTGTGGCTGTAATAAAAGGGACATTTGTGTCAGGATTTGGTCTTTAATGTGATCCTTGCCAAATTAACACTCATCGACACTTTATTAAATAGGAAATGTTCTTATGCTTATCATTAAAATCTCAGTATCTGATTCTAATTAGTGTTTTCACTTGTTGAATTCCAGAGTTATAGGCACAAAAAAAACCCCAAACCAAGCACACAATTATTGAAAACAAACATAGAAATAACAGAAAAAGAGGAAAAGAGAAAAAGAAATTGGTTAGAAGTACATGTGTATACTGAGCACAGGACAACCAGTCTTACTGCAAAATAGCTTGTAGTTGTGTCATTGATTTGATAAAGAAATAATTCTGTGAACCTGGATTACTAAAGCTTATTAAAGACAGTGAAAAAACCTTCAGTGGATATTGAATTAGGTTCTTGCAGTATTAAGAGGGCTGGTATAATTCAGTTTTCCAGTTTCTACTCAATAAACAACAAATACTTCTTCTGGAAGTCATTGGTGTCAATGAGAGTTGTATCTGTGTATATACAGACCGAGTGTAGCCCGGAGAGCCCTGGGACTACGTGTCCTGCTGGTTCTAGGAGGTGCCACCTGGATCAGTTCCTCTGTACTGTACTACAAAGCTCTCTTCTAATTCCCCATGATGCTGGTCCTGTCTGGCTGTTGGGTGGTAGAGTGTCTGCAGGCAGAAGGCTGCCCCAGGAACAGTGGGTGCTACCCTGGCACTGCCGAGCTGTAAAGCTTTGTCTGGCAGTCCTGCAGCAGTGTCTTCCAGTGCAGTGAGGGTGCTGGATACAAAGGCAGGAAAGGCAAACCATGTCTTTGTGACCGCGGATGGTATAACTGATGCTGATCTGGAGGTGTTGGAGGTCAGGGATGGGATTACCCATATGATCTTTCCTCTTGGCTGCTGTTATTGGGGAAGGTGATAGAGTATTCTTTCCCCTGGACACACACTTCTTCAATCACTAGTAATGATTCTGTAGATTTTATTTGGTCTTGGCACCACTGGGCTTCTAGCTGTCTCTAGAAATTTCTTTCAAACTGCAGAACAAGCAGAAATGAAGGGAAGAGCGAGGTCCTTTGCTTTTAAACGAATATCTTGCCTCTCTGGTGTGTGGCCTTGCTGGCAAGACATGCTGTATTTCGAAGGGATGAAATGATTGCATTAACTTAAACGTTTCTTCAGTGACCTCACTCTGGCTGTAGCCATGATTACCTGAAAATATAAAAACAAACAAATGGGTTGGTGCTCAGTCAGGGAATCAAGAAAGGTCTCTTTACAGGGACGAATATGTTCACACAGTAACTTTTTAGTTGTTTAGACTGAGTGCTGAAAAATCAACTGTGAAGCATCTTCTGCTTTTGGGAGGCCAATATGTGTCATCTTGGATCCTGCACTGTGGCTACTGACATCCTTGTTGGTAAGCCAAACACAGCCTGCAAGATCTGGGTTGACACCAATAATGCTCCTTTTTGGCTACTAGCTATGTGTGCTGGCCATGTTCTGCTCTGTTCCCAAGAGCTTTAATTGTGAGCGTTAGGTAATTTTTCAAAACATATTGCAGGTGTGTTCTTACTGCACTTCTTTGAGCAGCATTTTGTCATTACTGAACATACCTTTTTTTTTTTCTCTTTCCAAATGACTGACTTCAGAATATTAATTTACAATTCATTGGTGGAAGAGCGACTAATAATTATATAAAAAATTAAAGATACATGCTAGAGGGTTTTCGTCTGTGAAAAACACAGTTGAAAACAATTAATTTTATTCTGTATCAATTCTTCTGCCATCTCATCTCCAGCACACCTGGTCCTCGTGTATTAAGTGTGGTGATTAATATCTGTCAGATATGGTTTGTTTTCTCACTAATTCTCTAGCAGCGTGGGAATCTTGTGAAAGAAATGCCTTTTAAGTAGCGTTTTTTTTTGTTTGTTTTTAGATGTATCTGACACTGTATTTGCTGGAGATAGGTATGTTGTCTTGAAGGGAGTGGAATTTAGGCTCACTTTGGTGTTTTCCAAGAGACTCCTTTCCTCCCAGAAAATGTCTGTTTCTCTAAAATAATCTGTGGAGTTGAAGGAGCACAGGAAGAGTATTGATGGCTTTTCCTGCTAGCTTGCCTGCCCAGCAGGTGCCAAGGAGACGGTGGGAGCCAGATCCTTAGCATCGGTGCTTAACTGGTGGCAGATCATGTCTGTCAGAGAAAGGCTCCTAGAACCTTTGGGAGCCCGAAAGCCCAGACTGCTAGCTACTGATCCTGTAGTTCCTGGTGAAGCTGGACATGTATTTTCTAGGTTTGGAATTTTCTAGGTTTGGATTTTTTTTCCATACTGGGATGAAATCCCTTTTTCAATTAAGTCACCTCTGCCCAAACAGATATAGAAGCAAAACAAGTGAAGTTGGCGTACTCCTTAATTCCTGCAGACTTTGTTGCATGATATATCACCATCACCTGAAAAGTGTAAACCTCCTGTAAAGTTAAACAAGCTGGAAGACTGTCTGGAAGATTTTATTTAGAATCTGGTTTTACAGATGGGTCATTACTAACTATTAGTATGGTCATTGCACTCTTCTGCTCTTGGAACTTAAGATCTGATTTCTGTTGACATGCAGGCTACTTTGTGCCACTCACACTGTTGAAAGTGGTCATTCAGTAGATGTAAATATAGTGTGCTCCTACCTTGTTGTCTGTTTACATCACCAGAAATTATTACAGTGGCCCTTGTTTCAATGGGAATCAGGGGTTTAAGCTGCAAATACATTTAGTATGGTAAAGAAACAAGAAGATACCTTGTTCTATGTTATTCTAGGTTTATTAACAAATGAAGATACCGTGAGTTCGGTGGCTTTATTCTCAGTCTACAGAACTGTAACTAAGAGGTCCTTTGTCTGTGTTTTCAGTTCTGATACCGCTGATAGAGGGGGGAAAAAAAATTTCTTGGTAACATTTAACTATCTCTTCTATTATCTCCCACTTGCATTTACCTTTTGTTCTTGTTTTCATATGTTTTCATTTCTTTGAACAAATGGACATAAAAAAAATCAAGCAGCATTCAAGCAAATGACTCTTGTTTGAAACATAAAAAAATGAATAGGGCCTTGCAACTAAACAGGCTGTAACATGCTTTCAAAGCTGATTGTCTGAAATTCTGGGGCTCTACTCCGCCCTCTCTGCTCTGCAGTTGTGGGCTTGAAAGCACCTCAGGCAAGAGACTGTTGGAGCATTGAGAGCTCTGAAATTTTTGTTTGCATAAATTCATAATTAAATACTCTGGTGTGAAAGAGATGGGGAAAAAAAAATGTTTTCCCTGCTGCTTAGCCATTTTAAATTGGTTGGTTCTTTCTCTTGGTGGGGGCAGCAAAATACTGTCAAGTCTGAAAATGCTTCTGTGTATCTGGGAATGCAGCGATGCTTTTGCTCTTGCTTTACATGTACAGAATATACATTCAGAGAAGCACTGAGGGAGTGTATCATTCAGAGAATGGGAATCATAGAGCAATTAATAATTCAGGTCTGTTGTACCCTGACAAACACAATAGTATGGCATCAATCTTGCAAGTGTACACAGGGAAGTATAGACCATCAATCACTTTGTTCTTCAATTTTGAATAATTCTTTATTTCCATTTTTCTGATTTGCTCTAGAAAACAAACTTTTTCAAGCTCTCAGTGGAGTATTTTCCCCTGAGAAAGCATAGCTCAAGTAAAATGTGCTCTCATAGTCTTAGCTGGTGTAGAATGATACAAAATCTCAGAATATATTCAGTGTATGAACTAGAATATTTATAGAAATTGTTGCTAGATTTTTTTCCTGATGGTGCAGGGAGTTAGCTGCTTCTAGGATTGATGTACTTGAGCTTCTATAGGTAATATTTTCTGTATCCAAACCTTTACAAGACTTAAACAAAAATATGATGGTGTTGAGGTGTTTGTTTTCACATTGTTGATTGTTGGGAGAGTTGGTAGTGTCAGTAAGGTTGTGTTTGCATGTGGCAGGGGTAGTGAGTACACAAGATTAGGTTCCTGAACAAAGCCACAACTTTTATGTTCCAGATTACTCTTGAACTGGCACAGTAGGGACCTGAATTTGAGCATGATGGATCCAAGATTTTATCTGGCCATCCCATCTAGGTGCATCATCCCCGGATGGTGTTCCCTTTCTATATTTTGCTGGCAGTATTTATCTATCTTCATTTATTGCTGTTTGATTGTGTTGGAAGTGCCTTCCTAGGACACTAAAACTATTTGGTGACATTAACAAAATAGATTGTTGCTTTTAGATGCACAGGTCAGAACGCATCCCCTGACACAGGCATCTATGTAACTTCCCACAGGGACAGTAGGAGCCCAGGGAACACAGCAGCAGACTGGAACCCATGAGATTTGGGTTGTGCTAATCAGTTGTAATTTGCAGCAAGCCTTCCTACTTCTCCATGCCTTTGCTTGCTTCCTCGTTCTCTTCCTATATTGACAGCTGCAGGTTATTCAGTGGAAAGAAAAGAAAGGCAAAGAAATTGTAGCCCTGTTCCTCTCTGTCTACTGGGCACTGCCCAAGGTAGTACATTATTGGACCTTGTGGCGAAAGAGAAACCCGAGATTTTTTCCTGCTACCAAACAGTCACTCTCTCACATTCGTATCACATCATATCTGCTCTGTTCGTCCCAGAACAGTAAGCTTTTTGGGGCAAAGGTGCAGCTTAAAATGGTTTTGTGCAGCTTCTAACACAGTATTGATCTCCGCCTTGATAGGCTCATCTAAATCCTAAGGAACTATAAATAATTATTGTGAGAATTTGAAGCTTATTCTTTGGCTGCTTTGTGAAGGGAGGCTCTGTTTCAAATCAGTACCAGTTTGGGATGGTAGTCATTGCAGCCTGGACTCTGCACTGGCAAACCCTTGTGACTTTCCTCTTGCTGTTTCCTAGGTAAGATGCAGACACTCCAGGAATATGTTCAGTGGGGTTCCAACTGCAGAGGGACACTTCTTGCAGCCATATCTGTAGTGTTTCTCTATGGAACTAGGCTTGATGGAGGTGCAGACGCAACATCCTGCAAGCAAACCGGGTGCGACAGATTTGTTGTTTCAAATGGTCCATGTGGTGGCAAAAATGCTCTGGTTCAGCTGCTTTGGGTTTATTGTTGCTTATTCCACTGAGACATCAGAGGGGAAGTGATAGAACAGAAAGAGAGAAATAAAAAAAACAAACAAACGAAAAACCAAAACGCCAAGGATGTGAAAGTGAAGAAAATTCCACCATGAGGATGAAGGCACAGAAAGACAGCTAAAAGCTGTCACATGTCAATCACATAAAGGGTAGGAGGCATGTGCAATGCAGTTAATGCTCTGAGAAAAGGGGAAAGAAAAAATAACTGGTCTCTAGGTGTTAATTATATACTGAACTGCTAATAAGTTGGAGACAGTGCGACCATCAACTTCTGATGTATACCAGCCTTGGAAAACAAATACAATGAAGGATAAGACAATTTAGAGTAGTGCAATATTAACCAGGGCAATCCAGGTAAAGTTAGTAAGGAGTGCTGGCACTGCACCTGTACAAATACTCCTGCCCTTTTCAGGGCACTTGCTGGCAGTGATGCACAATAAAGGTGCATTGATTTCTTTTATCTTCAAACCAGTGGTAAGGCCTGAAATACTGAGTGAACCTAAAGACCTCATTAACTTCATCTATCAACAACAGTCTAATGTAAAAAAAAAAAAAAAAAAAGTTAAAATCCCATGCACCATCTCAAACAGTCCCCCTCTCATTATCTCAGCCCTTCCTGGAGAAGATCAATAAACAATTTGCATATTTTTTATCAATATTTAATGTAATGCAGCAGGATGCTTTTGATGGCTTGGGTCCTTCTGTGCACTCTTTTAACATGACAGAGACTAAGAGCCCAGCAGGTGCTCAGGTGCTGGGGTCAGTTCCTAGTTAAAAACATTAGGGATTGGTCTGGCTAAATAATCTACAGCTGCCCATCCAAGGGCAGGAGTGAGAGCTCACAGAGCATGGTGATGAATTTTAACGATCCAGGAAGACAAATGAGCCTGAGCTGCCATGCAATTAGTGGGCTGTGGAAAGATGTGTTGGGTCTAAATGAGGGACATGATCTGCTCTTGACTCTCAGTGTGGTAGGAGCCCTCCCTCTGAAGGCCGTAATGAGGAAGGTAGATGAGATCCCAAACAGGTTGACAGAACAATTAAGGGGAAAATGGGAGTGATTCAAAATGCAGTATCGCCACTGATGGCGCAGATACATGTGGATCTTCCCCACTAAGAAGCATGTGCCGCTCTTCAAAATTGCCCAGGGAATTCCATTCGCTTTGTACACACTTAAAAATATATATTTAAAACATTTTTTATTGCTGAATCAAGATTTACTTAAGTATAAAAATAGCTTGGAACAAAAGACCTTGTTCTGAACTCACCCAGGTGTAAAATGGGATTAGCTCCTTGTCCTGCTTCAGTTAAAATAGGATTAATTTCCACCAGAAGTTGAGAGGGAGCTACAGCCTGGATAGACAATGGAATGGAACCAGCAGATAGCTTCTTTGATACCATGCTAACGTCATGCCTGCGACATAAGGGCCAGGGTTTGGGCAGTCAGTGGTCCAGTAGTCTGGGGTTATGTTGCTGTTGCCATCTGGAGCTAATGTGGTCTGTCTTTGTATCACTTGCTATACATATTGTTTCTTTACTGTTATTTATTGAACTTTTTGCATTGTTATACTAGACTCTTCTTATCTCAACCCCCAGGTTTTTGTATTTTTCTCTCTTTACTCCTTCCCATTCAGGGGGTGGGGGCTATCTGAGTGAGCAGCTACATGGTGCTCAGCTCCTGGCTAGGTCTAAACCACAACAGTCATTTTTGGCACCCAACATGGGTCTTGAATCCACAATCCTGAGATTAAGAGTCGCACGCTCTACTGACTGAAATAGCATTCCAAAATGGTGTAGCTTGTGAAGATCCACATTTTATGCAGTAGACAATAGGCAGTTTCCATGCAGTGATCAGACAATTTTTCTAGTCTGGTTATTGAGACTTTAAAGCTCTTTGATGAATGTGGGGACTAAGGAGACCTGAAGGAAAGGTTCCTGTGGTCTGCCTGAAGAAAACTCTTGAGTTATCCCTCTGCCTCCAAAGAAATAAAAAGAAGTGTGTTGTTTGAAATGTGCTGTAAGAAAAGAATATCGATGTTAAAAATAGTTACCTTCATAAAGGAATCAAATTATGATTACTAGCTAGACCCTATAAGACTGCAGACAAGTTGAGAATTTGTCTGTTTAATTGGAAAAAAGGTAACACTCATGTACTACAAATAATGCACCAGGCAGGTATAATCTGTTCAATAAATCTAGTCATACTTTTCAGCCTCAAAATTATCAAAAAGAAGAAAGTGATTTTCTTGAATAATGCTTGTTATTTGAACATATTCGCATGGGCTGATGCGAGAAAATTATTATAGATGTGATATTGGAGCTGCATCAAACAGATCTAGTTTTGTTGGTAAAACAGATTTGGTACTTCTGCTTCGTTAGAGAGAGATGACTTGTCACACAGATCTCATAGTGGTGTTGTGTGTGTTTGGACTGGACAGTGTCACAACCGGTGTGGATACTTGCATGTGCAAATTGAAAATAGGTTTCTACAAGTAGAGTTGCATGTTTTGTTATCTTATTCCATTCATATACAGTAGTGAGCTGATGAACGATGCTGTGCAGTCAGCCTAGTTTGTAAAATGCAGTGGCTGTAGTGTTTGTGCAGGTGAACACAATAACAAAGTGAACAGGGCCAGAGCAAATTCATATTCAGAGTCAAGGAAGAAGATACAGAAGGTTTTCATTGCATCTTCCCAGGATTACTGTTAAGCTGTGAAGAACAAGAAAGGTGAATGTTTTCTAAATAGCCATGCAGGATCCAGCCTGGTTCTTGGACTAAAACACAGTCAAGATAGGTTTATGTTAATGTTCAATGAGATTGGGAAAATATAGAAATAAACTGGGGATTGCTCTTCCTATACTGTCCAGAGAACTGGCTAAAGGTTGATGGCACAGATACACAGGGAAGCCAGGGAAATGGTGTCTTCTGGGAAAACACAGTATTTTCACTGTTTTGTTTTCTTCCATCACTGGCTTTGTTGCCCATTGCTCCATACAGAGGGCTGAGCTGTCTGTAAGCTGTGTTTAAGCCCACAAGAGCCATTTAGGCTTCGAGCCATGTATTTGTATTGTGAACCACTACTTCGTTATATGCAGAGATTTACAGCAGACAAGGACAAAAATATTGCTTTAGCTTTGCAATTCTTGGTGAAGAAAGAACCCAAACCTGGGAAAATGGGAATGTTTCACCCTTCTATATCACTGCAGTAAAAATATAGTTTCAACTCTAGAGTAATTTTCTAACTGATTAATTTGCTAGACCTTTTGTTTAAAAAATACCTGATTTTATTTTCCATTAAAAAGCTCACCTTAATAAACATGTTTTCTCACCATCTTTGTTTAGACCACCTAGTTAACATAATAGTCTTGTACTTAATCTCATGTGTACATGCAGACCTATCTTTTAGAAATTTTCCATCTCCAAATTTTATTTTTATGCAGAGTGTGTGAAAATGCTGACAATACTCAGGATACTTAGGTATCTGCGTTTATCCAGAAAGGGGGGGAAAAAAAAAGAAGCACCACAAAATGTAAAATTAATGTTTCAGCTTAATTTCATGCACCCCTTGCCTCAGACTTAGTGTAAATTAAATTTTGTGCTAATTGACCCAAGCAGTTAGTATTACACAGAAATCCATGATTTCTGTTTATCCTAGTCATCCATGCAATTATTTGCTTTTTGTTCAGTGTATGAATGTAAGAAGGCATTTTTAACTAGGATCAGGAATGAGAAGACCATTAACTAAGAATAATACATTTTTTTTTTTTTTAATAGAACTCTGTCTAGAGGCTGGCTGAGTCTGGTTTAATGAAATGATCCACTTGCCTTTTCTTTTTTCAACAGTTTACCTTCATATTTCTGCCTTTCTAGCTAAACCTCTAAATATCGAAACAAATCCCAGGCAATTGAAAACTTGTTTTTTTACCAATATAGTCTGCTGGAGGGCAGAGAACATTTCTTATAAGATTAAAGGTAGAGAAAAGCCTAGAGCTGTGCACAGCTGAGGCTGGTGGCAAGCTCTGTATCTATTCAAAGTGCCAGGTGATACTAGACACCTCTGATAATTGTGATGTCCCCTCTACATTAAAGGAACTATTGACCCTTTCTGCCAAATTTGGTGAACACTGTATGGTTTTTCATGGATCAGAGCAAGGTTCTCCTGCAAATGTACAGAATCCAAAATTAATGAATGCTTTGGAAGTATGATCCCGTTCAGGTGGATGAACTCTTAAAGGACCTGGCTTTGTCTTTTAGACCTAACCCTGAAGATGCTGAACATGCTTGTCTACCATTAGAATGATAGTAGTGAAAAACACAGATGTCTATTGACCTTAATATTAAAGTTCTACTGTTGACACATTTGGCCTAATTTTGACAGTCATTGAGCTGTTCCATTGACAGCCAGGTTGTATTGCAAACTGTAAGTTTTCTAGTGCTTGACCAATGGGTGCCTATTTAACACTGTCCAGATGCTAGACAGAACAGATCCCTTGCTGGTCAGCAGAACTGAAACAAGCTGGGAGATGTCAGCAGAGGTACATTTCACATTGATCTTGGTGGATTTTGAATGAGAAACGCTTATGCTAATGAGCACCTTTATAATACATTTTGAGCTCTGCTGATGTAAATTGTTATGTGGAATGGGATAACAATCAGGACTGCAAGCACTGAATATTGAGGAAATTGGAAAGAAATGTCTAATAAAGTTGGGATAATTTCTGAAATTACTTGAATTATGAATTATTGTACTTCTCCAAGATTACTATTATTAATCGTGGCTTAGGTATGTTTGAACTGTTTGATCCTCTCTTTGCTATCCTTTCACTATCTCAAAAATGACAATGAAAAGGGTTGTTTTACTAATTCTTTGGATTTTTCCATATACTACATCACACATGGTATTTTTAACTTTAATCATTAGAAGCCAAGGTGTGACTGTGTGTAATGTAATAGGGTTGTGTTCAGATGCCTCTGTGGATATTGAGTAATATTTTAGTCAGCAAGATCCTTTAAAACCAACAGTATTAATAATTTTGAATTAGTGAGAGGGGCTGTAGAACCCTGATCCTTGGAGGTATTAAAAGAATTAACATGAATATATGCTAACAGATTCTGATGGAGAGCTTTGAAGTTGTGCTGGCCTATTAACGTTTTGTTTCTTGAAAATGAGCAATATTTAACAGGCAATATTTAACATACAATATTTAACATATGACAGACGAGGCGTGCAAGTTACCAGTGACATATGCTTGAATGTTGCAGTTTCTCCCTGAGCCCAGTATAAGATGTTGCCTCTTGTTCACTTTCTGTTGGTTGTCTTATCAGGTTTGGGTTACTAAAGCTCATAAATGGAAGTGTAGTGTAGAGATCCTAGACCAACTCCAAAATGCTGGTACCTTTGCACAGCACAAAAGACTATGGTGCAGCTATTTCAGGATGCTGGAAGGAATGTGGCTGTGTAGGTATGGTGGCTCTCCAATGTATTAAGCTTTACCTCCTAGCAAAGCTGTTGAGATTGCCTTAAATTTAGCTTGTTGAAAGTTACTTTTTGAACTGTGCCAGGGGCAGGCAAGCTGAGCAAGAAAAAACAACCTTAGAACACTATCTATCTTGTTTCATAACTTTCTTTAAGAGCAAGAATATGGTGCACCTTCCTCCACTATGAAAGGTAATTGAGTAGTTTTGTTTGTTGCCTGGAGATTGCACTTGGCTGGCCTTAGCTTGAGTACTTGGTTCAGTTTTGTGCTTTGTGCTACAACCAAGAAGCAGATAAACTGGAAGAAGTCCAGAAACTAGCAATTAGCAATCTAGACAGTGTGATGAAAAATTGAACAAATAGGGATTGTTTAGTCTACACAAGAAAAGTCTAATGGGAATAGGCTAAAAGTCTTCAAATACATAAAACCCCTTCTGGTAGAAGGAGGAAGAAAATGATCTTTTCTCCTTGCCTGATAGCAATAAACAAGAACTGAAGTAAGAAAGAAAGATTCAGGCTATGCACTAGAAACAATTTTTGAGCAGTAACACTATGAGTATTGTGATAAGCTTATGTGAAGGATGTACATTGAATAAAAATATTGTGATCTTTCTCTTGTCCCTTCCATTCCTATAATTCTCAGTTTCCACAAGAACTCTGATTCTTAACATGCATCTGAGAAGGAGAAATGCTCTGTGAGAAAGTAAGGAATGTAAAACGGGTTAAAAAACAGCCTCTGTGCAAATTTCCAGGGTCATTGATGGCAAGCCCGAAGGAATCCTAGACAGTTCCCATTGTCAAAATGAAGAAAAAATTTTATTTCCCTTCTCCTTTTGCTTTGCCTAGCTGGGTGACAAACTACTGGGACAGGATCACAGTGTCTTTGTACAATTCTGAAAAGGCAGGATTCTGTTCTTGATCAGGGTTCCCTGACAATAATGCTGTAGCTATGATTATGCTATTCATAATTTTATACAGCTCCATTTCCATTTCTGCTCCCGTGTTCCTTCTTTTGATTTTATATAATTCTGGGAAGAACCCAAGGTTTTCAGTATCTTTTCTTCTATTTTTCTGTGCCTAATAATGATTACTTTTCTTGTAATGTGTCAAAGAAGGCATCACCTCTACCTGGAATTAATTTAACATTTTTATCTGGATTGTATTTTTTTTAGTTCTTTTGGCTTGCCTCTATTTTTGGAGTAGTTTTTAAGTAGCATTTTTTTTTCATATAAGTTGAGGTTTTAGATGTAGACAAAAGTAAATAACTGTTGATAGCATTGTGGTGGATCCAACTTTATAGTTGCTAATTGCTTGAGGCCTCTCAAGACTCATTGCAGAGACTTCCACTGACCTCACTGCGTTATTCTAGCTTCTTGTATTTGTGCTCATCAATCATGTTTCTTCAGTGTAGCCCTGTCATGGTTACAGGGGCTGGG
>NW_008618507.1:0-19208 GCF_000691845.1 Merops nubicus
CAGTGAAGGTGGGGAGGGGTGCCCGGCTCCTCGCTCCGCGCCGGGATACTCGTGGGCTTGGACAACGGCCCCTCCTCAGCAGCAGAAATTAAGGAAAACCCCCGAGCTGTGGTGGTAGTCACGTTTGAAAATGTTGATGACATTTCCAAGGGATGTTGCTCTATGAAGGCAGGGAAAGCTGTAGAAGCGCGGCAGCAGTATGAGACAGGTGGACTTATGGAGGTGAATAAAGTGTGAGACCAGCAAAAAGTTATTTCCCGTTGAGCTGCTGCCCAAAATCTGGGAAATGTAAAATCAGGTTTTCATTGACTCTGGAAGGCAGGGTGAGGAGTGGTAGTTGTGAGGTCACTCCCCATGGGAAGCGGCACAGTAGAGTTTGACAGAAGAGAAGGTCAGAAGAGACAGAGAGGAGCTTGCCACAAGACAGCAGGAGTCAAAAACTCTCTGCAGAAGAGTCTCCAGGTGCCTGACACTCTGCATCCCACCATGTTCTGCTAAGCCTACTGCCAAAAGCGGGCTGGTGAGCAGCAAGACCAAGACTCAAAGCCGTGATCGAAAGCCAGCTGCAAGGTTTTAATTTTGGTGCTGTAGGTCTCTTCTGACAGCTTTGTTGTTGTGCTTCCGTTCCCTGGGACTATAGCATTGACAAGATTATGCTTGGGAACAAGTAATGCTTTGGCAAGTCATCTGTGTGACTGGTATCACAGGAGGCTTTTGTTGGAGGGGAAGCTCCTCTTGAAGCAGGGAGACATTAGTTCTGTCTTCTCTGACATCACCTGTAATTTTACACTGTAGGTACAGCTATTACCCTGGAATTCGATATGCTTTATAGGTGGAGCCCAAACAAACATCTCACATATCAACACAGATGTTGTTCTCTAGAAGAACAATGAAATCACTCAGAACAGTAATGCTTCAAGCCCATCACTTAGATGAAATGAGGAAAACAGACAATTTAAAAAATGTTTGTTCACAAAACCCTATACCCACTTGTTAAGCTTTTATGGGATATTCAGTATTGAAGAACATGGGAGCTGCCCATGGCTCTGATTTGATAAAAGCAGAAGAGAAAATTCTCTCTTAAATTTTGAGACTTGGGGGAAACCAGAGCAGTTGCAGGTAAACATGTTGCAGTAACACTCTTGCATTGTCTTCCAGTGCATAATCAGGCAGGTCTTTAGTAATAGCCTTGCAACAGGCGCTCAAATAGTTGCGTAAAAATTTCCTACATGGTGTTTGGTAGAAAGAATGCTTCAAAATCCTGTTTCTGGTCTCAGCAAGGGGCTGGTGAGAGATAGCCAGCAGAACATAGCGAGAACAGAAGTTCTATACTTTTGTAGTCCTTTGATGTTACATGTGCAGTACAGAGCGATGCAATGACCATGTTGGACTCACATCATATGGTCAAAAAACCAGGGTCAAGGTTCAGTGACCAGGGTTCATTCTTTCCTTATGAAGTATTTGAGGTAGTCTACAAGTGAACTGTGTGAGCAGGAAGTGAAATCTAGTTGAGCACCCAACTTCCAGAAAAAGCTATACTCCTCCTAGTTTTTGGACAATCTTTTATTTTTTCTCCACGCTGGCTTGAATTCAACTGGAGTGATGTTGAATTAGCTTGTATCCCACCCACCCAGCAAGCTGGCATAGAGTGAACTTGCTCCATGTGTACCCTGCTACTTTCAGATGTCCTCAGTCTGTGCTCTTAATACCTATTCTGTAGGGTTTTAAAAAAATACTTCTGCACATCTAAATATTTTAATTTCTTTCTAAACCTTTTTTAAAAGTGTCTAAATGGAGCTTAAAATCAAAACCGAATAAGTTACGAGGTTCATTTATACTGTAGTCTGTGAGCGAACAAGGTTAGAGGTTGTGGTGTTCCAGCCAGCAAATAATATTCCGTGACATAAAAATTGGGATAGAGGAAGAGGAGTCGGTGGGATGTTACATTGTTTGCATTGATCAAAGTAAACAACCAATGAATATTAGGAGAAAATGGTGGAAATGCTGCATAATATTAGACTCAAGTCTCATTTGATGAGGATTCCACCAGTGATGGATACTTTTTTGGCATGCCAGCTAATGCCACCATTCATTTCATATGTGCTCCATTTTAAAGAGCTTTATTTTTTAAATCAAAATGTCAAGTGGCATTGGTAATATACTTTCATAATCCCCATAGGCCAACCTAAGTTTGGACTGTTCCCAAGAGCAGTTTTGCTTGTGCCAGCATTTTCACAGTTGTCTTCTTAGCAGGGAGCCAGGTGATCCTGTTGGAGACCAGGCTGGTGGTGACAGTATAACATGGTGGAAGGGCTCACATGTGCCTTAAAGTGACTCTTTGAAAAGCCCCTAGTAAAATTCCTTGTGCATGACACCTACACAAGCTATTAAACCTCTTATTTCCTCAAAGAATGGAGGTGCATTTGTTCACAAAGCCCATTTCCCACAAAATTGTAAGAGTTGCATCAGTTATCATATCAGCTTTTCAGTAATCTTGCCAACGATCTGGCTGCTGAGTCTGCAGATAGTTGTGTTTGGGGACATTGGAATAATTCAAACCTCTTCCAGTCCTCTGGATTTTCCCTAGTCTTTAAAGCGTTACAAAAAAGGTGTATCATGAAGCTAGAGGGCATTTCTGGTGTTTTTTAAAAATGGGGGAAAAAAAAGAATGTTAGGTACACATATACCTGGATTGGTAGATTACATGATCTTTTGATTACCAGGTTCCTGTCAGTGATAGATATAGCCAAATTAATCCCCTTATAATATAGGGGTTATTATTTGTACTTTTAGTACACATTTTGGGTGCAATTTCAAGCCAGTTTTGCTGCTTCCTGTAGTAGTCTGTGTTGCCAGTCCAAAGCCCCGCAGTGATGCCAAATCCACTTGCTTCCTTTGCCCTATGTTGCAGGCTGAGCAAGTTATTCTGTCCACTGCTCAGTATTTCTGCTTCAGTAGCCTGAGGGAAGCCCTGGCTTCCTGTGTCTCCTGGGCTCTGTTAGCACAGCATGCTTTGCAGGCATGAAGGATTTGTAGTCTTTGCTCTTACCAGCAGACTTAAACAATGAGTAAATTTAGTGTGGAGTAGCACTACACCATCAGCTTTAGTCTTCTAAGCAGATTTTTTAATATCTGAATCATGCAGACTATTCCTTTTATTTCTTTCATGTTATTGCTAAAATGTATTTTCAGTGACAACTTCCAGATCTTCCTTTGTCTTAGTCGGGTACAGTCGTCAGGATATAAAGAATTCTACATTGTCTTTTGATGTTCTTCATCACCTGGTTTTCATTTGTGCCATGCTGAGCATCATTTAATGAGTGCTTGCTTCCTTTGAGCTCCTAGTTTACTATCTGTACAGCTTTTGCTTTATTGATTAAAATGTCTTTATCTCAACCCATGAGTTTTTGCACATTTACTCTGCTGATTCTCTCCCCAGTCCCACTGCAGAGGGGAGCGGGTGAGCAACTCTGTGGTGTTCTTGTCATTGGTTCATTCTGAACAGAGCTCTGTTTTACACCAGTCCACCCCTGTATTCTACCCAGGGCTTCAAAGAAGAAAAGCAAAAGTGGAGTGAGTAGCGTGTAACAGGTTTGCTCATACAAGTATGCAGCTGAAGACATAAAGTCAGAAAGTCTGGACTTGCTGTGCTTTATGATTTTGGCACTGACTGTGGCAATTAGGATTTGTTTCTTGTAGGCACTTGTTCTGGTGGTGGAGCAGTCAAGTATACTTGTTAAACAAGCAGTAACGTGACTGAGGCAAATAAAAGCTGTATTCAGTTAGGGATTACTGAACCTGATGCAATGTTTAAATCTCTGGCTAATGCTCAAGAACCTTCAAGTCAGCCAGCGATGCTGGGGTGCTCTTGGATTCCAGAGAAACCTCTACGTGCTGTTGGGCAGGTGGAGTCAGCTGCTCACTCTGCTCTTTGTTCCCCTTGCTGCTGGCTGCTGCCAGATCCCAGATCTGGGACCAGAAGCTCAGGCTGGACTCTGCAAAGGGCTGGGAGAGCCCAGACCTCTGGTAGCAGTCTTCTTGCCTAATGCTGCTGAAAATACCACTTGACTTCTTATGAGCTTCTAAAAAGTGAGCTTTTACTTTTTAAAATGCTTGCTTACTTCTAAAAAGCAAGCTTTTATACAAAGAAATCATCTGATCAGCCATGTTGCATGGATCCTGAGGCTTCCTTGGAGTCCAGCCCTTGTCCTTGTGTAAAAGATCCAAAAATACATGGGATAATCTCCTTGCCCTGTACAGGCAGTTTTGGATGGCAGCTGCCAGCAGCTATCTCAGCATGACAAAGAGGGACAAAATGTTTGACTCTGTGCTATGCCAAAATACACATCGGGTATATCTAGAGTAAACGTTTTTTCCTAAACTCAGAAACTCCCATGATTAGAGAAAGTAAAGCCACTTTGTTGTTTGTTTCTTTTTTTTTTATCCTCCATGCAGGACATGATAGGTAAAGAATCCTGCACTTCAGGACAGATACCGATGACCGACCTAAGCTGCCTTGCTTATGTACTGGAAGAATGGACTATTGTGGAGTACCTGAAGAAATATATTTCTCACGTGGTCATCATCTCACTGACACTGAGTGCAATATTAGTTATTTTTATAGTTCCCTTAACAATCCTCTTTTTCATTTACCTTTCTAATATTTTGCTTTTAATATATCAGAGGAACGGCGAGGTAAAAGCAGATCCCTTGAGTGATGTTTGGGATACTGCAAGGGAAACTATAGCAAGCTTTTGGGATATATATGCAAGAATATGGCATGGTAGGTATGACATGAGCTGCCCGAAGCTTTGAATTACAATAAATAGTATATACACTTAAGTTTTAATTTTTTTGTTTGTTTGTTTCTTCCAAACGGATGGCATTTATTACACTGTGTGGCACCTAAACCAAAAGTTTCTGCCTCAAAGACTGACTGCAATATAGAATAAACAGAATTAAAATGAGAAATTAATTTATATAGAGTAAATTTCTTTCAAGACAGAGGAGATACACTTCTCTGTCTGTGGTACCAGACTGCAACACAGTGTTAGTAATGTCAGTTCTAGTAACGTCACTGCAAGAGAGAGGTGTGATTTACTTTTTCATTAGCAGTTGCTTAAAACCCACTTAGTGATGAAAATAAAACAAGTAGGCTTTTGTTCTTCCCACAGATGTAGATTAAGGCTATAGCAAGGCTTAACTTTGCTGCCCTAAGGATGAAGAATAATAAGTTGCTGCCTATTAGCTTCTTCCCTTAATCTTTGAACATCCTGCAGTATAAAACTTTCTCCACCAGAAACAGATTCTGTTTTGGACTTAATCATCTCAATCAGGGAAACTTTTTATTTTGTAAAATCCCCAACTTTTCATTCTGCCTGCCACAGAATGGAGATTCATACTTCCATATTTCAGGAAAGAATCCTGACTGGCACATTTGCCTCTCATTCTCTTGATTAAGCAGTTTCACACCAGTATAGTATTTTTTAAAAAAAATTATTGTACTTTGGACTGGGAAAAATCCCTAATGAGAAATAATTAATTTAGTCCTCTGGGGAAGATGGCAGGTTTGGATCTGATCTAGTGATTAATCTGACCAAGAAATTAGTCCACTGATAATTTGTGTTGTTTGAGGGGCTTTCTTTTTGCTGTTGACCAAGGGTTCCATCCAGAACTTAACTCTTTCAAAAGCTACCTCAGAGACTTTCACAGCTCTCTGAAAGTCGTTTAACAAAGGACAGTAAACAGTTTTCTTTAAGTTGCCAGATGATTTATGGCAATCATTGTCAGTGTATTGCTTTTCATCCCAAACAGGTTATGAGCTTCATGGTGTGGAAAACCTACCAGAAGGACCAGGCATTCTCGTGTATTACCATGGAGCTATTCCTGTAGACTACCTTTACTTTTTGTCTAGGCTGTTTCTCTGGAAGAAAAGACTTTGCCTGTCAGTAGCTGATCATTTTGTCTTTCGTTTACCAGGTAAGAACATGTTCTTTTGTATTTAACCATCCTGGGTTCACTCAAACTGTTGCTGGCTTTGGTGAAATTTACATTTATTACACTTTCAGGAGAGCTTTTAAACTGCTTTTAGACTTTTAAACTAGAAGTTCATAGATGAGAAGGATAAACAGGGTTGATTATCCTGCCTTTTAATTGAAAGGTCATAAAAACACTGGTAGACCCTCCAAAGCCAACAAGTGGACATTAGGTAATCCTGCTGGGATGAAATGTCATGCCTCAGTAGAAAGTGTAGGATAGGACTTTATTACTGACCTAGTGCGGGTTTTACAAAGAAGCAGAGTGCACCAGTGTACTAGTGAAGATCAGTGCTGGCACCTATGTTGTCCAAAATAATCATGATCTAGATCAGTAGCGAGGTGACAAAGCTTTGTACTGGCCATTTTTTTCAGAGTACAGTTATGAACCAACACTGAATCACTGGCTGATTAAGGGGAGAAGAAACTCAGTTATAATGCAGTGCAGAAAGAAAGAAAGCCAAGTCTAAGCACAAAACCATGTAATTAGGCTTTAAATTTTCTAGATGACTTTAGGAATATGGCAGTTTAAGTCTCAGCAGTCACCAAAAGGCAAACAGAATTTTAGGCTTATCATGGAAAAGAAGCAACACAAAATGCTATTATGTAGTTAAAATGTGTATGGTGCCCACATCTTGAGCACTGCTTGGAATTCTGGACTCCCCATCTCAGGAAAGCTGCAGAATAAGGCACAAAAAGAGCCAAGGATGATCAGAGGGCGGGCATGGCTCCCTTTGAAGAGGTAGTTAGTACACAGGAGAGAAGTCTTGCCTGGCTGAATGAAAGAAAATTCTGTGTGACCTGGAAAAAGGGAATAAGAAGTGATAAGATGTTCATGTGATACATCATAATTCTTAACAGGTAAAAGGTTTAAAGCCAAGCCAAGGAAGTACCTGTTCACTTAATAAAGATGTGGCATTCCTGCCTGTGGGACAAAACAGGAATACATATGAATTCACAAAGGGATTAAACAAAGTCAACAACTGTCTTTTACAGAAAGATCAGTCAAAAGCTATGCCTTGAAAAAGATTAAATACAATTCAATTACAGGGTGTAGCACTTAGAGTGTTTCTATGGTTCTCAGGCTGTCTTTTGGAGAAATCTCAGTTGTGGAAACAAAAGAAGGAGATTCACCAAACTGTTCATGCAGTGCTGAATCTCCCCTGCTAACTTCTGTCATTCATGCATCTCAAGAGTCGTACAGCAGTCCAATTTGATCTATGTAGTTTGCAATTTAACCACAAAATACTCAAATTTAACAACTCAAAACCTCAACATTTAAAATGTTTAATATCACATTTTGAAAATAATGCTAAAAGTAGTTGCTTGCCAGGTATTTATTTTTATAGTGGTCTTTATATACTGAAAATTTGTGAATTTTTTCCTATATTAAAATATTTTTAAAAGGAGGGAGGAAGAGATGTTTATTTTAACATTCCTAGCTGTGATGCACAAGTTTTGGTTGCACGGCTGGTGGTTTGATAATTATGGAAAATAATAATAACATGTTTTTGTTACTTCCTTATTGCAGGACTTAAATTATTATTGGAAGTGACGGGTGTTATACCAGGTACAAGGGAGGAGTGTCTCATTGCACTGAAGAATGGACACTTGGTGTCCATCTCACCAGGTGGAGTTAGAGAAGCACTATTCAGTGATGAAAGTTACCAGCTCATGTGGGGAAATCGAAAAGGCTTTGCTCAGGTTGCTTTAGATGCAAAAGTGGTGAGTATGATATGTTACAAATCCCAGTTTATGCTTATGGCATATATACTTCATTACAAAATGTAGCTTAGGAGTGTTGGAAAAGCTTCTAGACAAAAGAAAAGGTTTGGGAGTAAAGATGTCTTTTCCCACCACTTTCCTCAAGCACATTGATCCAGAGGGAGCAAGGGTTTTGTGGAACTGCATAGATTTTTCTTGACTGTTGCAAGGCATCCATCTCTGCAGTTTGATGTCTACAGTTCCACAGGCATCCAGTTTCTTCTCTTGACTGTACTTCAGGAGTCTTCACTGTGGTTCATCTCCATATTGCCATAAGGTTTAATTATTTTCTCACCCTGCTAGACTTTATCTTAGTTCTACACACTCATACGTATGGCTCTTCAATGTATTATCCTTCTCTTTTTTTCTTCTCATTTATGCTGGGAGGGTCCAGGATTTTGTTCTTACCTTTACCATCTTCACATTTGTGAAGGATTGCATCAGCTAACACAAGGTATGTCTACCTCAGTGTCTGTGTTTGAATCATGTGTGCACTTTTGAAGGAGTTTTTCCATCTCCCTCACTTGCCATGCTTTTATACACATCAAGAAATATGTTAGAATACCTGAGGTGCATTCCTTTTGGCTGAAACTAAACCAGAAGCAGGACCTAATTCTCTCTGGTTGCAGATGGGCACTCAGTCAATGGTACCAGGCAAGAATTAGTTCCACATAAAAACAGAGCACTGAAATGTGTTCAGTTGATGTCAGGACCTCAGCATCCTCTAGAGATGTGCTTCCACTGGTTTGCACTCTACTAACATACACATAGCCACAGTTTCAGTTACATTTTCCATATGGATGATGATCTGCAAATGCAAACTTCTACCACTGGCTCTAACTTCCATCTAATTCCACATGTGAGATTGTTTCTCTGAAATAGCCTCTGGGAAATAATTTTATTTGGGATGGCATAGAGCTGAAATAGCAGCAACCCTGTCTTTTTCCTAACTGCCACTTCTTATCGTCATGACCACTAGAAATGAGCTCTCTGTCTTCATTTAGGCTTAGCATACGTAGCACCCTGTGTCTGCCAGTATTGGTACACATCTGGCCTTCATCTGTTCTGCCATGTGCTTTCTGCTGCTTTCTCATGAATTGCACAAACGTCATTTTTCTTCACATTCTTATGAATATCTCATCAGTTGCAGGCCTCTTCTTTGGCCTTCCACATTAACTTAATCCTTTTCTGTCTACAGAGAATATGTTCTTCCCAAGAACTGAGTTCTTCCCATGAAACCTGATTTTTTTACCACCCCTTTCAAGTTTTTTTGTGCAGTTACCTGTCCTTCTTACCCCATCCAGTTTTTTTGTTTCTCAGACTTTGCTTTGGTCTCCTGTGCTGCATCTCCTACTACAAAGTACCCAAGGCTGCAAAATTCATGCTTCAGGTTAATATTTCTTCATAACTTTATTAATCTCTGAAATCTTGTGGGGTGATAATGCTAGAATAAATTTAGGGGCAATTATCCAATAGATAATTTTAGGCTGGGAGTCCTATTTCTACCTCTTTGTTGATCTTGTTATGTGGCCCTTTAAAAGTAATGATTTATATGCTTCTGTTCCCTCTCCTGTCCTTTTTCTCAAATATATGAGCTGGTAAATGTTAGTCACAATGCTTCATATATTATATCACAGAAATCCTTGTTGGTAATCCTCTTAATCCTTCCAGTCTTCCATAATTTAGAAGCACGTGCCAATAGCTGAACACTAGTACTAAAATTGCTAGCATCTTCTTTTGACAGAGTTTGTGGGTTTTGTTGCTGTGGTTTTATTTTATTTTATTTTATTTTATTTTATTTTATTTTATTTTATTTTATTTTATTTATTTTATTATTATTTTTATTATTCAATTAATTGAGCATTCATTGAGGGTAAAGTTCTTGCAGTATGAAAGGTTCTTGCACACATTTGCGTAACATGTTTGGTGAAACAGACACTGTGTAGGATTATCTGTTACCTGGAGAGCAGAGAAGGTGTCCTCCTTTGACACCTCCTAGCCAGATCTCACCTTTACAGTACTGCTGGCTCTTGTGTCACCTGCTATTGCACTCATTCAGTTTTAGGGTTTTTAGGAAGTCTGGCTGGATCCCAGTATGGTGGGCATCACTGTAATTAGTGTGCAGGCTCCACTGAATTTTGGGCATCTTTGATATTTCTCTGGAAATCTGTGATCAGACACACCTTAGATAACTAAACACTTGAAAAGAGAAAGAGCTGTGCATTTAACAGTAGAGGAGGCAATATTAACCTTATGTACCATTTCTTATATAAGGTCAGGCCTATAGTAGTAACTGGTTTCCATCTTTTGACAAATGTGGAGTTTGACTGTTTCTGTTTGTTCTTGCTGCATCCTTTTCAATACTGGCCAAACCAGTCTTGTGGGTTGACTGAAGAATGGAGATATTCACATCTAAACTGTTGGAACTTGCTCTGTAATGTACCAATTAATATATGTTCTGCTAATGCTTATTTGGATCCTGCACGAAGGCAAGATAGGACCATAAGTGCCTTTTTTGAATTTTTTTCTACATACAGTGTAGCCATCAGCCAAGGATCCACACACACTTTACAGTATTCAAAATGACCACACAGTGGTTCATAACCTGCCAGAGATTACTTGAATGAAGATTTCAAGACAAAACCAACTTTATATATGAATAGGCAGTCCCATTCTTCTCAGAATGGTACAGAAGTTCAGCAGTTCTTCCATTGAAAAAGTTAAAGAAAAGCAAACAAGGAACATAGTTCCAGCCCCTGTCCTTGCCTGCAGGTTTCTACATTCAGTTTCCACTTTGTCCTGTGTATCTACTCTGCTTACTTTGGGTCAGAGAAGGGAGAGTGTGACTATTTAATGGTATAACTCACTGAACTGCTAGGACATACATTTCTCTCAGTTGAACTTATCCATGCCAGGGGCCTGAGCTTCAGAAATACCCTCTGCCTACAGCTGGAGTTTGACAGGTTAATGGGGAGGAATCATGATTTCTGAAGATCCCTGCATTTTATCTGTTCCAAAAAACGGGTTCAAGTCTAGTTAGGTGAAAGATAAACAGGGACTATGTATGTGCAAGGGGTTGGGACTCGATGATCTCTAGAGGTTGTTTCCAAGCTCAACTGTTCTGTGGTTCTGTAATTTTCAAGCTGTTTGGGTCTGATCCAGCTCAGTTCCAGCACAGCCACTCTGGATCTGTGGGTTACTGCAAATCTGGCTCTGCTGCTATACAGACACAAGATTATACATGTGCACCCATTTTGTCAGCCTAGGGACCGAACGCTGCTACTCACTCTCTACTTCATTGGCTGATCATTGTTGCCACATTTCTTTACAGCCTAAGATGCATTTCTCTTGCACTGTTCCTAAAATTTAAAGTGTTTTGCCTGTATGATAGGTGGGTTTCAAACATTTTAGATGTTAGTACCCCAGTATTCAACCAGTAATTGAAGCTAAATAATGTGGCATTTTTAGTGTCCAGTATTTATATGCTTTTAGAAGGCATTAGTGATTACTTTTCAAGAGTTTATATCTAATAATCATAGAATCACTTTGGTTGGAATAGACCTTTAAGATCATCCAGTCCAACCATTAACCTTACTCCACCATACTCTACCAAATCCTCCTCTAAGCCATATCCCCATAATTTCTCATTCTGAAGGGTTTACTATTACAAATGGTTGATTTTTTTGTAATACGTCGGGTTTTTTTTCCTTTAAATGATTTCCATCACTTCAAGTTCTTCGTTCGGCTCTAGTTAGGTCTTTTTCTTGCCTCTTTTTTTTTTTTTTTTTATCCCCTCATCCTGTGGTTTCAGTTCTGTGGTAGTGATTCTTAACAGCATAAAGCTGTTCTTTCATTATCTTCTGGACAATTAATGACAATAACATGCACAAAATACGATTTCAAAAAAAAAAAAAAGAAAAGTGACAATAGAGGGGGAAAAAAGTCACTGTATGTATGGATACAATCATGTTAGTTTGCCTACACACTTCAGGGTGTAATATATGACTGTTGCAAATTCAGGGATCTCGAGTGTTTTTCTTTTTAATCACAATAACAAAGTCAATTTGTTCTGTAACTGCCTAAAGATCTGCCCTCCAGAAAGCACATAGTCCAGGTCAGTGAGGACATACAAATGCCTCATTTGTCCAAGGGATCTGCAGAAGTTTTTTTTCCAATGGGGTATTATCCAAACATTATTGCTCCAGTGAGACCTTGTGTCTCCATTTAAGGGCTCAGGGCAGGACCCCCCAGAGCAGAATTTGTGCTCCCCCTCCCTATCCCTCAGTTCTCCCCCAGATGGGGAGATAAAAAGGGAAGTCAGGAGTAAGAGAGACTTTGCACTAATTGGAAGTTAATAAAAATAAAGTATATTGTTTAACAGGGAACAGAAAGCAAGCAGGGAGGTAGATATATACACAGAGATGGGGAGGAACCAAAGTAAACACAAGCCGTACAAAACCCGACGTGGGCTGGCGCAGGAGCGCTCGGCACCGCGTGGACGCAGCCCTGCTCTGCTCTCCCACCTGCAGCACCCACCTCCTGCCTCTGTATCCAGTGTGGAGAGGCAGAGGGAGGGAATAACCGCTTCCCCCTGGGACCCTCAGGGTCCTAGCTGTCGCCTGTCCTGTCCCCAAGCCTCAAGCCATGACACCTTGCTTTGAGAAGCAGATGGGATGAGCCAAATGTGAACGAGCCCAAGGTGCTTTCTGCAAGACTTCACGAACTGAACGCCTCTCTATTCACCACACACCATGTAAGCTTTAGGCAGAGGAACTGCAAAACTTCATTTTACATTTCAGTCAGTGATACTGCAATAAATACATAACATACAACTTAAAACCTCTAATACAATGTCAGTCATAAATTCAAACCTGGCATAACATTTCCCACTTTGTGTTTTTTTTTGTGATTCCTCAGCCCATCATTCCAATGTATACTCAAAATATCCGGGAAGGATATAGGATGTTTAAAGAAAGAAGTAAGAATTTTAAAATATTTTTTAAGTATTTTGAATGTTTTCTCCACTTTTCTCTCAGATATCCCTCACTTTTCACTTAGATTTTGCTTTACACATTTCTGCTTACTTGGGATTGTCTAACACACTTGTGGTGGGTCAGAGGTATCTCAAATATGGACATAGTTGGGGTATAATTGGTTTGTGCTCTGTGATTTGGTTCTTTAATGCAGTCTTATTTCAGGGATCTATCAAACTTTGTTTTGGTGGACAGTTACCTAAATCCTGTAATTTCTTCTTGACTGTCAGATAAAACATGCATTTTTAAGAAGTCTTCCATATTAATCAGATTTGAAGTTTGGATTGTGTTTTCTGTGACTAGAATCTCCTTCTTCCTATTCCAGGATTTTTTAGGCAGTTGTATGAAAGTACTCGATTGCCGTTTACTCCTCCATACGGAGGACTTCCCGTTAAATTTCGCACCTACATTGGGGAGCCCATCCCTTATGATCCAAATATAACTACAGAGGAATTAGTTGAGAAGGTAAGTTAGCTCTCCATTTGATATTGAACACCATACTTTGCCCTCGATCATATATGCACTTGATACTAGTTTTTGTATGGCTGAATAAAGACAAAGAGACATCTAGTAGCTTGTTAGAGCAATGGGCAGTTGAGCTCCAGGATTATTTAAGGTATGGACACCTACAGCAAAGCATTGACATAGTAATAGTTGATTGGGATGCTCTCATCTTTTCAGAATGTGTGAGCTCTGTCTTCTTGGCCTGCTAACTTTGTTTCTCCCATGCCTTTGATAAATTAAATGATGTAAATTATATTTTAAGTTCAGTTTACTAGGAAAATAAATTTCATATATAGCAAATAACTTTGAGAATCTCTAAATAATGTAGGGCTCTCTCTAGAAGAAAAGTTCCACAAGAGCTTCAGTCTCACTGTCAAAAGGAAAATGTTACAAAAATAATTTGCATCCAAAATATAAAAATATTTTGAGTAACTACAGCTTGGTCAAATCACTGCTGTCCAGGGGCATAAAAATGTTTATACATCCAGGGTTTAGGCATTTTTCAAAATACTAATCTGTACAGAAAATACACTTTAAATTTTTTTTTTTTTTTTTTCATAAAAGATGAAAGGAGGGCTCTGTGCAAAACAAATCTGTTATAGTCTAGGAATACACAGATCATCTGCTAGGAATCACTGATGTAAAAACCACCTTGGTGTCTCCCAAAAGTTGTGAGAAGGTTAGCTTTTCTTTCTTGTTTTTATTTTTTGTAAGGATTTACTGCAGATTGTTCTGGGTTTCACAGCAGTGAAACAAGAAAGACAGGTCTGGTCTGTTACTAGGGAACTGCCCCAGCAAGCTGTGGAGTTGGGTCTTAGCAGGTTTAGGAGGCTGGAAGAAAAATCAGTGCTGAGATTGCCCTTCCTGTTATCCCTCTTCTTGCATTTTGGTGGAACAGTACCTGCAAAACAGAAAGTGAAATTTCCCATGACGTTGATTTGCTTTAGTAAGTGAAATCTTTGACCTCCCACTTCAGTGGGAGCATGGTTAGGTCTTCTGTGGCTCATAGTAGTTGAAAAAAAAAAAAAAAACACAACAACTTCAATGAGGTTTGAGATGAGCAGTGGCCTGGCTGATCTCTCTCTGAGCCTGCCCTGGAAAAGGGGTCACGACAGCAATCTGTCAGGAAGGGTCTGGCTACTCTTTTCTTACATTCTCAGTGATATTCTACCACCACTCTAGGGTACATCACTGGAGTATGTAGCCACCCTTATTTCAAGTTTAAATACATGAGGACAAACTAAAGGAGATTATTTCTTATCCATTATAGAAATACAGAATATTTTGTGCATTCTGTTCACAAACTTGAATTTGATTCTCATATGGAGTTAAAATTAACATAATTTAGATATGAATTCTCTCATTATGTGCATGCTATATATGACACAATTATAGAATTCATGTTGGGGAGGATGGACTAAGGTCGCTACTCCAAATTCCTGGTCCCAGCAAGGTCAGTGATGAGATCACACAAAGTCAGTCAGGCTTTATCCAGCATGAAAACCTTCAGGGAGGGAGATCACACAAACTTCATCTCTTCATGTGTTAAAGGTTCCTTTGACTTAGCCATGCCCAGGTTTGAGAAATCTCAATAATTTGAGCCTATCCAAACTGCAATCAATGTTTTTTATTCCTTTCCTTTCCAAGGGAAGTGTCGTTAGGACAACTAGCTAATATAAGACAACTTTTTTTTCTTAAAGTAGCTCCTGTGTGTGAATTTCCCAATACCCCTTGAACCTCTGAGAAGTCGGTAATGATAATGTTCTTCTTTGCATAAGCAGGTCTGTAAAGGCAACTTTCTTTTCTTTTTTCAGACAAAGACTGCTGTCCAGGCTCTCATAAGCAAGCACCAAACAATCCCAGGCAGCATATGGAAGGCTTTACTGGAACGATTTGATAAACATTGTAAAAGTGATTAGAATGCTTATGGTTATTTCATTGTTTTTTCATCATACAGTAAAAAACAATGTCCTACAGTGATGACTAATAATTGCTATCCAACCAGTTTAATTTACAAGTTTCTACAGATTTGACAGAAGAAAACAATTAAACTCTTGAAGGTTCTCCTGTGTCTTTGAGGATATTCTGAAGGAGAAAGACTGAAGAAGAAAACTTATGTATAATGGCAATGCAACAGCTAAATTCCCCAGAAGGAAGTAATTTAGCTAGGATTTGCCTGGTTCCAAAAGCCACTATGTACATCCATACGCCAGAAGTTTTGTCTGCATCGGTGGTTTTATGCTTTACACAGTTCATGATCCAGTCTCGGAGCAGAATCTCAAAGTTGGTCTTGCCCTGCCAGAGTCCACCCATTGGGGGGCACCTTGTCTGTGGGACCCCATGCAAGGCAGTGTCAGAAGATAAAATGGCTCCTCTTAGCTAATGACCTACTGCTTAGGCCATTTTGCTAGCAAAGAGAAATAATCCCATTAAGCCAGATACTAGACTCCTACAAACACATAATAAAATCATACAATCATTGATGTTGGAAAAGACCTCTAAGATCTCAAGTCCAGCCATCAACCCAACACTACCATGACCACTAAACCGTGTCTTCAAGTGCCACATCTACACTTTTTTTTAACACCTCCAGGGATGGGGACTCCACCACCTCCTTGGGCAGCCTGGGCCAGTGCCTCACTTCTCTGTCAGGAAAGAAATTCTTCCCAACATCCAATTGAAACTTCCCCTGGTTCAGCTTAAGCCCATTTCCTCTCATCCTATCACTGGTTACTCGGGAGAAGAGACAACACCCACCTTGCTCTGACCTCCTTTCAGGGAGTTGTAGAGAGTAAAAAGGTCTCCCTGAGCCTCCTCTTCTCCAGACTAAACAATCCCAGTTGCTTCAGCTGCTCCTCATAAGACGTGTTCCCCAGCTTAGTGGTTCGGTACCCTGGAAAGTAGGAATGCTACACCCAAGACTTTGATCTGAGAGAAAAAAGGCAAGTCTTTCAAAGAGAGAGAGAAAAAAACTCTGCTTTATTTAAGTCGAGTCCTATGCAAATACATGTAGAGAGTAATTTCAAGGCTGAGCTGGTACGTTCCAGCCCTGCTGCACCATAGGTTTAGTGAACGAGGCTGCCCCCATCCTGGCAATCCCGGCATCGCCCTGTGTTCGCAGTAGGGATGTGCTGGACTCGCCCAGACCGGGCGAGCAGGCAGCAGGCTGGGGCGACCTCCTGAGGGAACAGAGCCCTGTGGCTTCTCATGGCTGGTGCTTGGCCCAAAACCGCGGTACTGCAACACTGCCGTCCCCGGATGGATCAAACTTAAATGCCTCCTTGGAAAGGTGGACGTTGGCAGCATTGTCTTTCTAATCCAACTTGTAGAATACTGAATCTTGCTACAAAGCAGACTGTTTTTATAAGCTGTGAGTTGTTGTTACTGGTGGGAGTGGAGGAACTTTGTGTGACCTACCCAATGTGCCATAAAATGCAACCAAGTGTGTTAACTTCAAATGCCAAATAACTTTTGTGCCTTGGTTTTATTTCTTATACTTCTAATACTTATGTAATCTTTTCCCCTCAGCATCCTAAATCTTTATGTAGCATCTAAGAAAATTAATACAACATTTTCCCATTTTCACTACAAAACTAAATCTGGTTTTTGGACTAGAATAAATTCTTCCTCTTCCTGTGCTGCTTCTCCAGAAATATTTCTCACACTTCTGAAGAAGGGAGCAAGATAGACAGATGTATCATTTCCCTGGAGCAGAAAGACAAGAATTGTCTTCTGAAAAACAACCTGAAATCTGTCCTAAGGCATAGGAATGTTTACTTGAACACTTAACTGCTGGAAACGGGCAGGAAGATTTTTCTCCCAGCAGACTCAACATACATAGGAGATGATAAACTAAAGCAAATCAGGATGCTGACTGATATGCCAGGAGTGAAGAGGAATTCGAACCATGAAGTCTCACGTGGTATACTCAAATGACATAAGCTGAAATTCAAAGCCTGAGTTTTAAGTTGAGGGCTAAACTAAAAACTAGGGCTATCAACTACAAAAACAGATACAGATAAAGAAGCAAGAGATCTAAGTAACAAGAATCTGAAAGCATTCCCTGTATCACAGAGACTGTGCAGAAGGTCAAGGCAGCAGCACTTTCTGACTACCCTATTTTTCAAGCACATTAGCAGCACTATGGAGCATATCCACAGAGGAGCGATGAAGCTTGTGAAGGGTCCAGAGAATGAGCCTTCTGAGGAGCAGCCGTGGGACCTGGGGTTGTTGAGCCTGGAGCAAAGGAGGCTCAGGGCAGACCTTCTGGCTCTCCACAACTCCTTGAAAGGAGGTTGGAGCGAGGCAGAGGTCGAGCTCTTCTCCCACGGAAAAAGAGACAGGACAAGAGGAAACAGCCTCAGGTTGTACCAGGGGAGGTTTAGGCTAGATATTCGGAAAAATTTCTTCCCTGTAAGGACTGTTAAGGCCTGGCCCAGGCTGCTCGGTGCAGTGGTGGAGTCCCCATCCCAGGAGGGGTTTCAAAGCTGTGTAGATGTGGTGCTGAGGGACACGGCTTAGTGGTGACCTGGCAGTGCTGGGGTAACGGTTGGACTTGACGATCTGAAAGTTCTTTTCCAACCTAAATTATTCTATGACTAATTAAAACATATTAGTCATCTGAATTTGTACCACCTTTCAAACTCCATCCCCTCTGATATCCGATACTAGGGGCTGTGCTGCAACTTGGAACAAAGGACTGGCTTTGAACATTCATCAGACCTGGTGGTCTTTCAGAGCCAGGATTTCAGCCTGGATCTCCCACATCTCAGACAGCTGTTAGCCGTTTGCTAACAAAGTTTGGGTTTTCCAGGGCTGTTTCATCCTACAGCAGCATCTGCATATTATCTACAGCTCAGCTGAAGTGATCTGGAGTAAAAATTAATTGCTATTAGTTGTCTTCTCTTATTTTAACAGTATTTTCTGGGGTCTCAAAAGGTTATAGACAAAACTGTTACTGACAGATGTGACTGGCTTTGAATGAGATATAAGGCAGTAATTTTTCTAATTAAAAATTCCCATAAAACATTTTTTTCTCCAAACATAATACTGTGCTAATAAACAGCAGTTATTGTAATATTATTTTAGAAGCCCTCTCTAAATTTTTACTCTTTTTAGAGCAGTATTATAGAAACCAGAAATAGAAACTGGTATTACAGGAACTAGAGTTTGGTTTTATACAAATGGAATTGTAATTGCAGACATTATCACTCCCCTGCTACAGGTATTTCTAGCCTCTCCGTCATACAACGAAAAAGAAATTAAACCCAGCAAATGGAAATGACCCAAATGTGCCTGCCTCAAAATGTAAGCATTTATGACTCTTTTTGGATATAGTTTGCCCAATGAATAATTACCTGTTGGAGCATGTTCAGCAGAGAGCCACAAAAATGATCAGAGGGCTCTCTTATGAAGACAGACTGAGAGAGTGGGGGTTGTTCAGCCTGGAGAAGAGATGCCTCTGGGGGGACCTTATAGCGACCTTCCAGTACCTGGAACGGGCCTACAAGAAAGCAGGGGAGGGGCTATTCACAAGGGTTTGTAGTGACAGGAGAAGGGGTAGATGTCCCTGCTTACTGGGGGGGGGTTGGACTAGATGACCTTCGGAGGTCCCTTCCAGCTCAGACATTGTATGATTCTAAGGAAAGTCTTAATTTTTCGTATATAAAATTTATCCAGCTTAAGTGGTAAGATTTTGCAGTGGGAAAAAATAGCCCACTGGTCAACACTGCAGAAATCAAATGTTATTTTTTGGTTTGCAGGCGCAGGAATCCCTCCCGAAGCTTCCGGCCAGCAGAAGCACCCGAGCAGCGCCCGTGCCTGCGCGAGGTCGCGGCGGGGGTCGTGGCGGGGTTACGGCACGGACCCCGAG
>NW_008618508.1:0-24535 GCF_000691845.1 Merops nubicus
CCTCGGCTGCTTGACCTCCACAGCATCCTCCTGGCTGTCGTCAGGGACAATGGTTCTGTTCTCATCTGAGGAAGACTCCAGCTCTGCCTGAGGAGTGTCCTGTGCATCGTCTCTGTCCGGCTGCGGGACACCTTCCGTGGCCTGTGCCAGGGCCACGGGACATTTGCAGTATTTACAGCTGCAGTTAGAAGTTCTCATTTCCTCACACTCGCTGGGCAGCAAGTTGCCCCTGTTCTTGTGCATGGTGACAAGCACATACTCAGACTCTTCCACTTCTCCTTTCTCCAGCGTGGTCGTGATAACAGTCCCAGGCATGACGATGGCTTCGTCTTCCCCGTTCTCTAGGAGATGGGTCTCTTGAAGCTCGGAGCATCTGATGAAGTAAGTGAGGAAATAAAGCAATCTCTGTACCAGGTCGTGCCTTTTGCCAACCACAACTGTCTTTGCCAATCTCACAGGTGATCCAATGGCCCCATAGAGGTCACCTACAACAGGAAATAAAACAAACCATTATTTTGCATCTTCAAACTAAATGAATTCTTCTAACAGACACTGCTTGAGGCCAGTTTCCAAAGGCCAGGTCTACGACAGAAAAATACTAAAGCAGAAGAGTGAGGACAGCTATGCTAGAATTTTTTTTCAACATGGAGAATCCCAAAGATGCTGCTGGGATCGTGTGTAAGGTCAAGGAGACCTTATCAAACGCTGGGGTCAGGGCGACATCTGATCTCATCTGTTAGGGACTGTTCACACCACCTAACTTCAGTGCCTAGCTGTAAAGGTTCCTCTCCCAGGTTCCTTATATAGCCATGGGAGAGAGGAGGCATCTGCTCTGAATTACCCTGGACAGTCTGGAAATGGGGCTGAACTTTTACCTACCAAGAGAAAGCTGGAAGGAGAAACAGACCTATGCCAAGGCCAAGGGCAGAAAGTGACAGTGGCGGGTGCGACGCTGGTGTCAACCTCCTCTTCCCTCCCCTGGAGCTCCACTCTGGGGTGGATGGGCTGATCTGACTGGACTCCAGAGTGCCCTGGGGAAGTGCCTGTGCATGTGTTGTTCTGGAGCTACCAGGGCACTGCATGAAGGCAGGGATGCAGGGACAAGGGATCCAACCCGAGGCCTCTGAGGGGGGTGAGCCCCTGGCCCAGGCTGCCCCATCCCTGGAACCATTCCTGCCTGTACCAGAAAAGGGCAGCCTCCCAAAACCTTCCTTTCCCTTAGGAAACCAAATTCCACGAGAGCTTGTGTGCAGAGCAGGGCCTGACCAGAGAGCAGAAAGCTCATCTTCTTCTCTTCCCTACTCAGCAGTTAGAATCATAGGCTGGTTTGGGTGGGAAGGGACCTTTCAAGGTCACCTAGTCCCACCCCGTGCAGGGAGCAGGGACATCTGCAGCTAGAGCAGCGTGCTCAGAGCCCCAGCCAACCTCACCCAGAGCAAAGACAGAATGACTAGTTCATCAGCTAGGTTTTGAGATCTTACCCAGGGGTTGCCTGCTCAGGATTTCCTGCACTGGGTCACTCCTTTGCCTGTTGTATTGAGAGTATGTTCAGTTCGTATCAAAAGATGGATTTCCTTGATTTGCTCTTTCCAGACCCAGGCTTATCAACAGCATCATCCCCAAGTAACAAGCATCCATAAAACCCAAAAAGGTGTTTGCCACATACCCAGCTGTGCCCACAGGGGGTTGTAGGGGTGGGTTTTGGCCAGCATGTCCACGCTCTGGGACGAATGCTTCTCCAGGAAGATGCGGATAGGCGGCTGGCCGTTGGGCATGACGGTCGGGACCCAGGCCAAGTGGTTAGTCAGGACTGCAGTCAGTAAAGCTGGTAAAAACCTGCAAGCAAAACGTCCAACAGTTTGGCTTTTTTTTCCAGGTACACCCTGGACAGCAGCTCTACAGTCCATAGGGGTCCAGGACTGCAGGAACAACCCAACCAAGTCGGCAGAGATCAACCCTCTGGGTCTTGGTTCTTTGGGGAGAGAAAGGAGGGCTGTACCCTCCCCCCTGACCAGCTCTTTTTAAGAACATATTAAAGTCAAATGAAATATTTGACACGTGTGGCACCTCAGTTCCCCTGTTTGGCAATTATTATGAGACTTCCTATTTTGCAAGCTTTATGTTGTAAAACACCTCAAACCCAGCTTTGTAAGAACGCAGTGGCACCGGGTGGCCTTTGTACTGCAAGGAGATCCCAGACCCTGGAGATCTGTGGCTGTGGGGGAGAAGGAAAGCTACTGCTGCCAAACCTGTGCGAGGTGCTGTGTTCTCCCACCTACCTGGTATGCAATTTCAGCACCCATGGCTGCTCCTTTTCAGAAACAATAACCCCCCAAGCTCTGGAGCTCAGCCAGAAGGGCTGTGTCCTTACTCTGGGAAAACAGCTTTCCCTAGCTAAGCAATTAATGCCAAAATCACACTATTTGAGTAGTTTACAAGCATCAGGAATCCTACAGCTTAAATCCAGCCGTTTCCTCACTGGAGGTAGCCAAAGGAGGAAAGCAGATTTAAACCTGGACTGAAAAGGACGTGGGGCTTCATTTTCCTCTCGCTTCCATCGGTGTCAATCTTATTATGGTTAAAATAAAGCAAGCAAAGAAACCCAAACAAACGTCCATTTAAATGTAACCAAGATGTGTAGGGCCTAGAATGGCAGGGACCAAAAGGGCTAATCCCAGGAAAAAGCTGCTGTTGCAGCAGGAACTGATTTTAAGAAAAGCCATCTGAAGCCCTGGCACATCCCTACGGTTCATCCCACTGCACTGAGGCAGGAGAAGGTGAATCATGCTGACTCAATGAAATTAAAGGTCTTTTCCAACCAAAATGATTCTGTGACTGCTCACTGTCACCTTCTCATCTGGGGGAGGGAAAAGGTGACAAGGCTGATGGCAAAGCTGGAAGAGGGTGAGCAGCAGCCCCTTCCCCCCCTGCAGAGAAGCTGCCCCGCAGCTAACAGCTGGTGTTTCAGAGCCATTCCCGCTCAACCCTCACGTGTTTGGGCTCGTTTGAGGACTTCAATGGAGCCAAAAGCTTTAAAAACTTCCCTTATTCGTGCCCTGGGGAAAGAGGATGAAGCTCTGGCAAAAGAGCAATTTTATCAGATTCTCCTGAGTTTATCAAGAAGATTCTTCCTCAGTTTTTAACCGCCGCTCACGGCTCTGTCCGGAGGGCAGAAAGGTGAGCACTGACGAGACACCTTCTCCAGTGGCATTCTACAGAAGGCAGGTTTCGGAGCAATTTGTGGTCAGACAGCGTTACAGACTCTTGCTGAACGTCTAACCTTGCTCATCATATGATAGCTGACTTTGAAAGGGAGATTAATGCCTTTCATAAGGTGCGTTGCCCCCATCCAGACACACACGCCCATCACGCGCTTCCTATGGACCTGTTTCAAGCGTTCAGCCTCTACCAAGCTTCAGAGGACTGTGGGGAAGCAGGCATTTAATGAGATACTTTCCTATTCCTTTTTTTGTTTTAAAAAGAAGGTATTTACAGAAGGCCTTTTGAGTCGATTCCCCGGGCTTTAAAAGCAGCACCAAAGGTGGGTTTGGAACGGGACGGCGTAAGCACGTAGATCATTTAAAAACTAAAATCCACCCTACTGGTTTTTAGAAGCGTTTTCCATCAAGAAGGTGAACTCCTTCATGAAGCGGTGGCACAGCTGGTTCTTCTCTGGTGTCCCTGACATCATGGTAAGCCAGACAGGCTCCCCAATCCGCGGCATGGTGTAGAGGTTGCAAATAGTCGTTCTGGAAAACAGAAGCAAAAAATCCAGAAGAGTAAGCCAAAAAACAAAAGGCAGGCATGCCAACTCAAAGAATTTACTGCAGTATTTAGTTCCAGCTGTTACTTCTATCAGAAGATAAGTTTCTTTGATCAACCATTACCCAAAATGTGTTGTTCATTAAATAGTACAAATCCAGCCTTCCACTTCAGAGAGTTAAGCCTCACAGGTTCTTCCCGAGTCCACCTAAGCTGATTCCAAACACAGTAACAATTGCTGTCGAAAGCCAAGAGCTGCCCTGCTCCAAATGGGGAAGAAATGGATGATTTTGGTTGTTCTTCTCTCCCTGCTTTCTCTCCACTTCATTCAAAACATGTAAATCTGCCCTAGTTCCGCTCGATTCATGGCTAGGGCAAGTTTTGGTGGATCTGACTTAGAAAAATACCTTCACTTCCTCCCTGCTTTCAAATATTGATGTATTTCTAGGCCCAACCCAGCAAAGTGCAGCCTGGCAGAGCAGGGGACCAGCTTACTCCTTCAGCTTTAAATACAGTGAAGGACTGCCAAAGTCACCCCCCATGGTTTCAAGATTTACACACCTACCCACATCCTTTTTGACTCTACAGAGGACAGTAAATGTATTATTAGAACCTGGGCTAATTAAACCATTAAAATGGTTTAATTAAACCCCTTGAGACTACTGTTAAATTCCTCTAAACTCTGAACTGAATTAGAGTTTTAAGTACAATGCCTACATTATGGGAACCTGTATTTTCATCACAGTAAAAATGTAAGCCTGGAAAAAAACCAAAACAGCACAGAAATGACTGATCAGTTCAGGTTTGTCCCTACCTAACACACTATTTCTTCTAGAGTAGCTACTTTTGTTTTACAAGGGAAAAATTCACATTATCCCATTGGAGGAGATGATCTCCAGAGGTCTCTTCCAACCCCACCGTGCTGGGACTCTGTGAAAGTCAAGTCCCCTTTGTGCTTACCAGACCCACAGCACCCAGAGGGCTTGTTGTGTGCTGGGTCAGCTTAGAGCAGCCTGGGAGCTGCTCTACATGACCCTCAGGTGCTGGTCCTCCCTGGGAGGAAAGCACAGCCTGGCACACAGTCCTGTGGGTCAGAGGGTCTCTGGCAGCACAGCACTCTTGGAGCACTGGGATTTCATGCCTCAGGAGTAGGGAGTTGGGACTAGAGGAAGTGGGAATACTAAGGGAAAGTTTTCTCTCCGTAGCCCATTAACTGGAGTGGATGTCAGAAGCCTAAAAAAAGGGAGAAACCCCAAGTCTAGGGACTTCAAAGCTCAAAACCTCCACCCCTCAGACACAGCTGACAGTAGAAGCTGCAGATAAATTCACACCTTAATGTAAAACAGAACTTATTTCTCCTGCATATGCAAACTAAGCCAAGCCTCCCGCAGCTCAGCTGTTTTGAAAAAAGAAACTCCTTCTCTACTAAAACCAACATACTGAAAGATTTGTTTTCGTTGAAAAGATAGACCCAGTCTTGTGATTCGTTATTTACTATTCTGGTAACCCTGGCTGCATCTGCAGCTGATAGTGTTTCCTCCCAGCCAGATCAGATTGCCCTGGCCAGGGGCCAGCAGGCATGTGACTGCAGTGCAGGGAACCCTCCATGCCAGCGCAGGCAGCAATGGCACAGCAGCCAAGGGCAAGGATTAACTGCTCTCCAGCTCTGCCAACACGGGTCTCTGGCAGCACAGCACTCTTGGAGCACTGGGATTTCATGCCTCAGGAGTAGGGAGTTGGGACTAGAGGAAGTGGGAATACTAAGGGAAAGTTTTCTCTCCGTAGCCCATTAACTGGAGTGGATGTCAGAAGCCTAAAAAAAGGGAGAAACCCCAAGTCTAGGGACTTCAAAGCTCCACCAGTTTCAAAGCTCAAACCCTCCACCCCTCAGACACAGCTGACGGTAGAAGCTGAAGATAAATTCACACCTTAATGTAAAACAGAACTTATTTCTCCTGCATATGCAAACTAAGCCAAGCCAAGCCTCCCGCAGCTCAGCTAATTTGAAAAAAGAAACTCCTTCTCTACTAAAACCAACATACTGAAAGATTTGTTTTCGTTGAAAAGATAGACCCAGTCTTGTGATTCGTTATTTACTATTCTGGTAACCCTGGCTGCATCTGCAGCTGATAGTGTTTCCTCCCAGCCAGATCAGATTGCCCTGGCCAGGGGCCAGCAGGCATGTGACTGCAGTGCAGGGAACCCTCCATGCCAGCGCAGGCAGCAATGGCACAGCAGCCAAGGGCAAGGATTAACTGCTCTCCAGCTCTGCAAACACGGGGGGGAAACACTCTCCTGCCATTTATTAAACGACTAGAAAAAAAAAAAGCCTAACAAACAAACAAAAAAAAACCCAACCCAGCTCCAAACTCGACTACAAAACCCTGCAGAGCGCTACGGGGAAGTGCACTGGGTGTTAAAAACTGCCATGAAAAACCTGGTGGCCTCCTCCTGGCCATCTGTGGGGAGCAGCCCCCAGCCCTGCCCCCCAGCCCTGCCCCCCTGGCCAGGGGAGCTCCAGTTAAGGCAGACTCTGCTCTTTGGAGGGTTTCAGTAAATTGGAAATGGTTTCTAGCTGGAAGTGCTGCCTGCAGGCTGAAGTCCAGCCTGGAGCTCATGGGCACCTGCGATGGGTGCAGCGGGGGCCGGGGAGCCCCCCAGGAAACACCTTCACATCCAACAGTGGCCTGAGAGCAAACAAAGCCCAGCCCAATGCCAACCAGCCCTGGGCAAAGCCTGGCACAATGCCCCTGGGGCTCCTGTGCCCTGTGGTGCAGGTGGCACTGGAGCAGCCTGGCTGTCTGCAGACCCACAGCAGCCACCCTCCTGCTGCTCCCCACGTCCACCCACCCAAACACACCCCAAACCTGCCCAGCCCTTGCCCAGGGCTGCAGGACCAACCAGGTCTGTGACCAGGCTGTGCTCCCCTCCCAGGAGGGCCAGCAGCAGGGGGTAACGTGGAGCAGCTCCAAGGCTGCTCTGAACAGACCAAAGGAGGCTGACGGCTCCTCATGGATCAGCACATCCCTCCTGCAGCCCCCTCCTCCCCAGGGGAAACACTTGGGGATCTTCCCAATGCTCATCAACAGCTTAAGAGCAGGAGGGGTCAAGAGGATGGGGCCAGGTTCTTCTCAGTGGTGCCCAGTGATGGGACAAGGGGCAACGGGCACAAACTGGAACCCAGGAGGTTCCACCTAAATATAAAGAAAAAATTCTATCCTCTGTGGAGGATGCCAGAGCCTGGAGCAGCTGCCCAGCGAGGCTGGGGGGGTTCCTTTCCTGGGGAGAGTCCCAATCCTGGAGAGATTCCAAATCCACCCGGACACGAGCCTGGGCAACAAGCTCTGGGTGACCCTGTTGGAGCAGGGGGGTTGGATGAGATGATCTCCAGAGATCCCTTCCAACCCCACTGTGCTGGGATTCTGGGATCCTGACCCTCAGTGCTGAGCTGAGAGCTGCTCTGCTGTCGAGGAGTTGCAGTTTAATGGCAAAGCTCTGCATCAATTTAGGGGCTGTTTCAAAAAACACAGAAAAACCATCAGTGGTTCATAAAGCTTAATTCACATGCATTTATTTGCTCCCTATGTTCATTCCTGCCTTCTGAAGACCTTTTTTTTCCTGAAAAAGGACCAGGAAAAGGAAGGCAGTGATTGCTGCAGGGAGCCCCTGCAGCTCCTGCCCATGCTGGCACCGCTCAGTTCACAGCGGCATAAGCTGCTTAAAAATTACCAGCATAAAATAGGATCAAGTCTGGCTGCCAGGGAGCAGAGAGAGGTGTTTCCCCAGGCCCTGCGTTCAGTGTTCCCTTGCCAGGCTGCCTATTTGCCACACAGGTATTAGTCAGGAGCATAATCTGTATTATCAATGTGCTGCACTGGCCCCAGGGCCCGGGGGAGCCAAAATGTTTATGCAAGTACAGTAGCTTATTTCGTAAGTCATGTGTCTGCACAGCTGACATGCAAAGAGAGGTTTAAGCCTCTAAGTCAAGTGTTAATAGCTAAATCCATCAGTGCTTTAGAAAATTAAAAATTGCTGTGAAGTGAATAATGATGCAAGGCTAGGCCTGGAGCTGGGCACCAAACTGATGGCAAATTTGTCAAGAGCATCGACGTGCAGAAGCAGTGTGGGCCTTTTGGAAAAGGCAGCTCTGTTTGTCCCAGGATGAGACAAGGGCAAGGGAAGGGGCTGTTCTGCTGTCATCTTTACTTCCCAGCCCTCAGTACAGGCAGGTCAATGCCTGTGAATGTCTGGCTGACCCTGCAGCAGCTCCTCACAGTAACAGGCTGACCTACACCCACAGTGCCTTCCCTGCAGAGGGGACTTTTGGGTGGCAGGAGGCTATGGCAACAACCATCACACTCCCCCTTCTGATCAGCCCCCTGTGCCCCAGTGATTTGAGGTTATTCTGATTGTCAGAAGAGTGCATATCAGCTACATGTGAGAACCCCTGAAAGGCTGGGTTTAAAAAAATAAAAATAAGCCTAAAAAATAAAATAAGGACTGCAGTGAGTTAAACCAGCCCAGGATTATGTTTTAGAAACACCAACCCACTGGAGTCAGCACCCTTCTTCCCTCCAGCAGAATTTGCTAAGAGGGCAGGAATCAACACAAGTCTCAGGTTCACCAAAGGACTCGGGCTCCTGACTTCCCCGTGACTTCAGTGGGAAAGCAGACGCCTAAAGAGATAATAGTGGCCTAAATGGGTTTGCTGAACCTGTGCCAAAGCATCTTTGCATCCAGCCTTTAGTATTTAAATAGGCTTTTTTTCCTTACCAGACACATTGCACTGCTCAGACAAGCCAGTGGCTCTGGCAGGGTCCAGAAGGGCTTCTCCTGATGGCAGTGGGTGCTGCTGCCCACCTGCAGGACCGGCCCAGGCTGGGGGTGAACTGGGCACCCCTCAACCCGCTCGCTCAAAACACCAACACCCCCTTCCCCCCCCCAACTGCCGAAGTCTGCTGCCCCAGGAAATTCATTTATATGAAATTACACTGGATTTAATTTACCTTGTTACACTATTAAAGAGTAATATTTATATCACCATGGAAACCCCTGCACAGAACTGGTGGTTGGACACAGGCTGCCGGTGTGGGTTAAGCAACGGAAAAAAATTGCGGGTGGGGGTGCCGCACCGGCGGTGTCATGGGAACCAGCCTCTGACAGCAGCTCCGCACGGTGCCAGCCCTCCCATGGCCCCTGGGACACTATTTCCCTCCCCAGCCTGACCAGAGCAGCCTTCCTGGTCCCCTCGTTCCTTCCAAGGAGGCAAAAACTAGCCAGGGGGATTTGGCCTGGGTCTTCAGGGTTATTTTTCCTACGTTTGACTCGGGCTTCGCGCCCCTCCCCAGCGCTCTGGAACTGTTTAACTTGGAAGGACAAAGGAGAACGGGCAAAGTCCACTGCATGTATCTTGAGGGGGAATGTTTTGGGGGAAGTTTTGGGAAAACAGCAGGGGAGGCGGTGTTATCAAAACTAGCCAGGGGGATTTGGCCTGGGTCTTCAGGGTTATTTTTCCTACGTTTGACTCGGGCTTCGCGCCCCTCCCCAGCGCTCTGGAACTGTTTAACTTGGAAGGACAAAGGAGAACGGGCAAAGTCCACTGCATGTATCTTGAGGGGGAATGTTTTGGGGGAAGTTTTGGGAAAACAGCAGGGGAGGCGGTGTTATCAGGAGGCAGGAAGAGGGGAGCAGAGGAACCACCGTGGCTGCTCAGAGTTGCTGAACTTGTCTCGGGCCCCTGGGCAGGATCAGCAGCTCCCAGCAGTCACGAGCTCCCTCTGCTCGCTCTCTTGGCACTGCTTATCCCATCCAGCTCTCACCGCAGGCCCACGTGCTCCCTCTTCCCTGCCTCCCATCCCTACCACACATACCCTCTGCCCTTCCTCGCAGCAGCCTGGAGGTGAGGCTCTAAAAAATGAAAAGAAATTTTAAAAATATACAGCGTGCCTTCCCCCTGCACCACCACCTGATCCATGGCATTCAGGTGCTCAGTGGAACTGCAGAAAAACCAGTGAGCCCTCAGAATCCTTTTGTAAAATACACCCTGATGTCAGGATTTTTTTTCCCACAACATCAGAGCACAGTCTTCTGTCACGTCTTTAAAAAGTAGCTCTGTGCTGGTTGTAAAAGGAAGCAGCCTGCCACTCCCATCTGAGAGGAGATGAATCACTTGAAACAGATGGATTTCATCTTAATTCCCTCCCCATGACTTAAACTATGGAAAGAAAATAGAGTTAAATGCCAGGGATCTGCTTATCTGTGCTACTCTCTCTGTTAGCTGTTGAACAGAGACACTGTGCAGGCACTGATAGGAAGAGATTACAGTATTGCATTTTACAGTGTGAAAAAGAGTCCTCCTCCCAAGTTGCTGCTTACCTGCAATGCCTTCAGAGCAGAATTGAGAGCACAGGAAAGGTCGTGCTTTGCTCACACATCAGGAAAATATACACTAGTGGAGGATTTCCCTAGCATGGCTTTGCCATTCTTTTCCCCCTCTCCACGGGCCATAAAAGACAATTTAAGAGGCTGCTGGGAGCTTTGTTACCACCTAAAACACAGCAAACCTTGATCATCTGTGTCCTGCCCACAGCAAGCCCCAGTGGATACACACACTCAGCAAAACCTAAACCCACACACTGATGGTAACAGCTCGCTATCACCAGGACCTTTATTGCACTTACTTTTGCAGAAGACTTTAGACATTATAAGTCACTTATCCTGCACTGAGGAGAAGGTCCTAAACCAGACCTGAGTGCTTTTGCAGAAGCAGACAGAAAAGACAGGAGACAAACTGCTCACCTGAATTCATTCAGGGCATCAACAATTCTGTTATATGCCAAACTCCGCTGACTGGCATCAGCTGATCTACGACTCATTTTCATAGCCTTGAAAACAATCATTAAACAGATAAGTCACACATAGCTACAAAAGCACAGAAAACAAAGTCATGTGTTTGACTTAATCTTTCGTGCAACTAGTCATGCAAATATTTTTTTTAAGTGATAAAATGATGGTACAAGTGCCAACTTTCATATTTGAGGAAAGACAGGTGAGGCCCATGCGTTTGCAGCCTCTGCTGCTTCTGTGCTTTCAGCATTCAAGGCATAAAAGGGGTCAAAGTTTTCACTGCAGCAGCAAAGAAACCACTGAGTATTTCCTAGGAGAGAGATGTGAAGCAAATCTAACCGTGCTTTTGAAACTTCAGTCTTTGAAAACTCCCCTACACACCTGAACCAAGGGGTTAAAAAAAAAACCAACAACAAAAAACAAAAGAGAAAGGAAAAAAGCTCAATATTTATTTACAGCCTGGAATAGTCTAGAGGTAGCTTCTGCCCCTGTGGTCCTCTAGACTCAGATCCAGCTGAGGCAGGAAGCAGAGGTGGCCTCCAAGGCACCTTTCCCCCTTGGCTGATCCAGGGCTGGCAGGGAGCTCTGCAGTGCACTGCAGCACACTCTGTCCTCCCCCTGTGCTGCTTTGGCTAGCACTAAGAGACATCAAAGGTGCTGTGGAGCAAAGCTCTTCTCTGGTGCAATTCCAACACCCAACAGCGAGCTGATCCCACTTGTGTGCACTAGTAACAAGAGTTAGGAATTAAATCTGACAGGGCTGGGGGAACACAGAGCAAGAGAAGTGTAAGAATCCAAAGAGAGCGTGTTTACCTGTTCTATTGCACTCTTCAGCTTGTTCATGTGACTCTCAAAAAGAGGGAAGTGTGAGAAGAAGAACTCATTAAACTTGTTGTTTTCATCTTCATCTCTTGAGAGTGAAAAAATAACTCCAATTGCTATCTTCTTCTTCCTAACAATCCCTGGGCTAGGACCAGAGCTGTCATCTGACAAGTTGAAGCTTTCATCCATGGACCTTGAAGCATGAAAAAATATAGAAAACATATATTAAAAAAAAGTTAACGTAATCCACTGCTTAAAGTTGTACTTGGGTTTCCTGTGTAATCCAATTCTTGAACATTTAACTTCAAGAAACATCTTTTGTTTGCATGGGATGTCAAATCATCACCTTTGATAGCATCTACTTTCCAATTTTTTACAAGCAAGCATTAACTGATCCTGCAGTTGCCAAAGCTGGGGTGTCCTTCAAGGTGTCTGTGGGATCAGAACATGGTATTCTAGTTCTCTCCCATCTCTGCCACAAATTTGTGTTTTGAGTAGGATTTTAGGGCTTCTTATCCTCAGAAGTACAGCCTGTGGGTTTACATTTTGCTGAAAGCTTTTGGGTTAGCACAAAACAACAAATCATAGAATCCTTTAGGTTGGAAGAGCCCTTTAAGATCATCAAGTCCAACCATCAAGCCAACACTACTAAGTCCTCTGCTAAAACAGATCAGAATCTGTCAGGGCTGGAAGGGACCACAAGGGTCACCCAGTTCCAACCCCTCTGCCATGAGCAGGGACACCTCCCACTAGATCAGGCTGCCCCGAGCCTCCTCCAGCCTGGCCTTAAAGACCCCCAGGGATAGGGCCTCAACCACCTCCCTGGGCAACCCATTCCAGGGTCTCACCACTCTCATGGGGAAGAACTTCTTCCTCACATCCAGCCTGAATCTGCCCACTGCCAGCTTTAAATGCCATGAAGAAAACTGACTGAAAAAGCTCAGTCTGGAAGTGCAGCCTGACTTCCAGCTCTGTAAACACCCCACAGAAAGCAACAGCAAGGGCAGAGGGACCAATGCAAGGGCAGAATCACTCTGACAAGGGAGGAGAATTTGCAGGCATCTCCACTCCCAGCTCACCATCGAGGGAAGACCCCGTTCTCCAAGCTGGTCGTCTGACTGCGCCGCCAGCGCCGCTGGTAGCTGCTGGCACAGCTCTTGTTAAAGGAGGAGCCCGGAGATGGAAAGGGGGTGATGAGCAGGCTGCTGAGAGATGCTGCAATAAGAAGAGGAATCAATAAAAATCTCTCCAGAAGGGAGAGCGTTTGGAAAATAATACCAGCGGTTAAACGAAGTCCCTCAAGAGAAACTGGTGTTGCTTCTTGAGTGCCTTCTCTTTGGCTTATCTATGTTTCCTATCTAAAAATAACCAGTTTATAATAACATGAACAAGATAGACAAGCACTGCAAGGGTGGGACAGTCCTGCAGCTTTACATAATGGGCAACGTAGAGGCTGCAGCTCGCTCATCAACCCTGAGTATCTGGAAATCAGCTCTTTGTGGAAAGGAGTAACATTCATCACATCCTTTAACAGCCTTTCCAATCCTAGCCTAAGTGCCCAATATCCTGAATTTGGGGGGAGGAGAGGGGTGTTGTGGAGGGGAATTCATGTCTTAACATTACCCACCTCCATTTGAAAAGGAGGTGACAGCAAGTGTGGTTTGGAAATGCTGCAAACTCATTTCAATATTTCATTTGGCTTGCTTCTTTGTGTTCACACATCACCTCTGTGAGGCTCCTCATGCAACACCCCTGACACCTACAACATCTGTAGGCGTACATACAGGTCTGCACTCATGCTTATCCACAACAAAACAGTCACATTTCAGCACAGGAAGAATGATTTGATGATGTCTAGACACCTCAGTGGTGAATTTACTGAGTATTTTTGGAGTCTACAGGGTTAACAGGTAGAACTGACATTACCAGATCTTGCTATACCGCTGTCTCTGTCCTCACTCTGCTCCCTCCCAGGCATATCCATAGGGTTGCTATGAACTGTAAAACAAGGAATACCAATTAGCAGGGGAATATACAGTTCCTTTCTTGTTTGCAGATCTCCACGTAATTAATGAAACAAAAACATGCTCATTAATTCAGATCAACAGCACTGCACAAGGCCATCACCAAGAAAGGATGCTTAGCTGAGCCAGCCAAAACACTTCTCTGAAAAGCTTGTGTGTATTTTTCTGAGGTACAGACACCCATTTTAGTCCAAACTAAAACCAGTACACTTTGTTTCTTTACACAGATATTTTTCAATTAAGTTTTAATGGACCAAAAAGATGTTGGTCACACTGGTAGTACTCTGTATAGGCAAAAAAAACCACCAGAAACCAATAGAAACATGACTTTGTTCATAAACCAGCCTTCTCGGGTATTAGACATTCATCTATAATTTTAAAAGGATTTGACAATGCTGTTTTGAAGAAAACAAATACTTTTAAGTTACAAGAAGTGCATTGGTTGTTCAGCTAAGCCATAAGCTGTCCAGATCCACAGTCTGCATATAACACAAGATCAAAAGTGTCTCAGGCTCAATAGTCTTTAAATGTGATATAATTGACTACTATATGTGTGAAATAAAAGCTACTCAGCCGTGGAAATAAGACTCAGTCACTAAAAGCAAGAAATGCCCATTTGAAATTAATCTAGGTTAGTTTTTACAGGTGGGTTGAAACAGCTTGACACTATTGTGGAATATTCTTTTCAGAAACATGAAATCCAGCACTGAATATATATAAATTTCCAAAATAATAGGACACAACCAACCCACCCCAAAGAGGGCCAGTAAAACGCCTGCTGATTTTAAAGCACCTATCCGAGAAGGTTCAAGAGCAGACATCGCTGTCTGTTCTGTATTTCAAAAGAAACCCAAAAACATTAAAATCTTATTTCCAGGGCTCAGCTGGGACCCCCCACAGTGCTGTCCCATCAGCTAGACTAGGCACACAGCACGGCACACAGCACATGGCAAACCTGCAAAGAAAGAGGCGCTCCGGATCAGGCGGAGCGGACCTTGCTCTGAGAACGCCCGCCTAGGGCTGCAAAGCTGTGAGAGACCTACACAGCAAAATGCAAAATACACAGGAAAGAATGAGGTTAGTAAAGCAGAACAGTCTGGAGGGAGGGGGCCAGGGCGAGGAGAAGATATAAGCCAACATAAATGCAGAGAGAACAGCTCTTATGTCTGAGAACGTTGGTCCGAGGCTCACAGCCTACACTTGGACTACACAGTATTGACTGAATTAAAAGAATAGACCCAGCTTTACACTGTCTCCCATACAAGGATGGGGTTTCTCTCCAAGGGTACTTTTTTTTTTAAGTTGAAAAATGATTAATTTATGCAGGCTCAAAGCCTGACTTGATCACAGACAGGAGATTCATCAGGGAGGACAATGTTTGCTTTAACACCCCCACTGGTGGGGTGGCTGAGGAAGATGACAAGGAGGAAGGGTGAGAAGATTCAGCTTAGGGGCAGAAATTCAGCTTGGGAGAACCACCAGAGAATTCTAGGCTGAAGTGGTTGTGCTGAGAACAGTTGGTTCACCAACTTTAGCAAAATGATCATGTGGAAAATAAATGTTAAAAGCCCCAGTAGCCCATTTTAAAACTAACACTGGATTGGAGATATACCAGGGAAAGTGCATGTTGACGTATGCAGAGCCAGGAAAAATGCATGGGTATTTTTAATGAGTTCACTGCCTAAATCTGAAGCTACTGCTCACTCAAAGTTTTCTGATGATACAAAATGCAAAGGCTGCACCTCAGCAAAGCCCCCTTCCTGTTGTCTTAGGTTTTCACTCACTAAAGCAAAGGATATGACCAGTGCTGCTGCGTGTTTTGTTTTGTTTTTTAAACCAGCATATCTAAAAAAAGCAGCTTGTAAATAGTTCCCAACCAAACCACATAGACCCTGCTCCTGTCACGGGCTGGTGAGAGCCAGTGAGCCAGGGGCAGTCCCTGCTGCTGAGCACAGCAGTTAGGAAAGCTGCAGTTACAGATTAACTTCTTCACCTCCTCTACTCCTGGTGCCCGCTGCGCTGAGACAGGAACTGCAAACACACACTGTGGAACCCACAGAAAACTTGTGCAGCTCAATTCAACAGAAAGTTTCAGCATCCTCATCAGGCAATCCTGTTGCTGCTCGTTGCATGCCCGTTGCATCTCTGAGCAGTGATCCCTTCTGCTGGGTGGGGAAGGGTCACCCTCGCCCACAGAGCTGGACACGGAGGAACGTGTGGCACAGGCTACACCTAAATCATCCCGAGTCCACACCTAATAGCTGTGCTGGCTGAATTTGAACCTGCAGTTTAGATACAGCAAACTTTTGCCAAGCACAAACCACAGTAAAACCCCACAAGGTGAAGAAGTGAGTTGGTCTCTCTTACATGGGACACCTCATTCACTCACACACTGTGAAAAATCACAAGTGAAGTCTGAAAGGAATACTGAATGTTAAGAGAAATGCATCTTTTTAACTCTCCTCTGAAGCATTTAATAGATAATAGGTTCTTACAACTTTAATTGGCTTCCCTTCTAAGTGGGACTACAGGGAATGATGGAACAGGTTGCCCAGGGAGGTGGTTGATGACCCATCCCTGGAAACACTCCAGGTCAGGCTGGATGGGGCTCTGAGCAACCTGCTCTAGTTGCAATACTCTGGCAAGCTAATGTAAAAAGAAGCCACTTATTCCACCTACTGCTGACTTTTCAAGTAAATGTCTGTTGTAATCTAAACCAAGGGAAAGGGAGGACATGCTGAAGAGCTCACCAGGCTGCTCCACTGGACAGCCAAGCACTGACACACAGTGTCTTTCCTATCAGCTCTACTGTCCCCAAGAGAAAAGCCAAGACCTTCCCCCTGTTGTGTTATCTCATGTTCATGGAGCCTTCACTCACAGCTCCTCCATGAATGCTGAGAACCAAAAAGCCAGATGTTTTACTTGAGACAGCTTAGGCAGAGAGAGAAAGAGAACAAAAAGATATTCTGTCTAATTTCATCAAAAACTCCAGTGCAGCTCTGTGAGGTGAACTTAGGCTTCTAGGAACCACGGGTGCTCAGGTGGCCAGAAAAGTTCTTCAGGGCAGAATGAAAATCATCATCAAGAATAAAACTGGGGCACTGAGCCAGGCAGAATCAGTCCTGCCCGATTTGAGATACGCTCTTAGAAAGTTCTAAAGACTTATTTTCCAACATTTTTTGTATCTGAACTCAAGTCTATCTAAATATTTCTATTATGTATTTGATGTAGACATACACACCTGTGTATCTTAAACTGTTGCCAGTTCCCTGAACTGTCCAAATTACTCTCTTCCAAACTGCACCAACATTAATTTTCTGTTACAGCTTTAGCTTGCTTTTTAAACTGTGATTCTGTTTAGAAAACTTGGATGTTCTATCATCAACAATTATTCAGTAAAAGATACCAAGAAATAAAACATGTTTGTCATTACCTATATTCCCAAGAAGTCCATTCATAATTGTACTGTGATCAGGCTTTAAGGTATTGCTGTCTTGATTAATGAACTCAAGACTGTCCTGCAGCCTGTTAGAAAGATAAAACACAAAACAGTGATTTGCATTTCAGTAGAATACAGTGTTCCTTCACTACAGCCTGAACAGAATGGACAAGACACAACACAGCCCTCTGCTAAGAAATGCTCTTACAGCCTAAGCCACGTACTCAGGGGGGTCAATTCATACACAGAAAACCAAACACTGAACTCTCTGAAGCCAGATGTAACACCTTTTTCCTCATCTTGGACAGAATTCCCCAACTCCAGTGCTCTGTCCTCATCCCTCCTCCCCTGGTGGGTGCAAGTACTTTTATACCTTACAACATCAAGCTTTGCTCTATCAGCATTAAAGGAATGGTTCATTCCCCAGCACGAAGCAAAATGAGGTGAAGACAACCACAAGGGAGAGGTGAGGACACTACTGACAGGGAGTAACAGATCAGGGAACAAGCGGTTATTTTTCTAGAGAAAGAATCTGGAGTGCCTAAAAAAAACCAAACTTCTGTGTTCTTATATTCCCCTGCTGATGTGCAACAGGTACAATTTGTCATGGACTCACGTGTTCAGGCTGCCGTAGATGCTGCTTCCAGTGCGAGCTGTGAAAACCTTGCTGAGCATGAGCTGAGGAGGTGAGCTAGAGGAGAAAAGGGAAGATGTCAGTCAGCAACACAGTGCCAGGGCAGGCTTAGCTTCCCACTTCACAACCCTCCAGATCCTACAGAGCTAAACACGACATAACAGCCTTCTGTGTCAAAAGTGACGTCAGAGGAACTCTAAAGCAAACCCAGAAATCCCTTTTACTCCACACGTGTGGCACTCAGCTGTTCCATATGAGGACTAAGGAGTAAGTCTTCTGAAAAGACCAGCAGTAAAAAAGTTGATCTTACCGGATCTGGTGAATTTTCAGTGTGGAGCCCTTGTAGCTCATGGCCACAGAGCCAAACATCATCTCCCCGAGCATGTTAGCATCTGAGGAGCACCGAGAACCCTGGAAAAAAACAAACCACCAACACTTGGGGTGAAGCATTTTACAACCTTCTCTAAAGGCTACATACAACTAAGGAAAATATTCTTTATTTAAAAGATAAACATGCAAATATCTTGCTGTAACACTGTTGAACAGACTACATTGAAAAGTTCAATGAAGACGACACTAGCACATAAAGTGATCTCCACACTGGCTGTGAGCTAAGGCACCAAAATCATCCAGCAAAGCCAACCCCTCCTCATGGGGTGAGGGGAAGCAGGTCCAAACTGCACCCAGTCAGGGCACTAAAACGTGTTAGGAGTGTGGCAGCACACATTGACTAAGAACCACTGAGCCTAAACCTCATGTCTGCTCGACAAGAAGAACCACAAGTTCACTGCAGACCTTGGAGCCAAGCTGGACCAGCACTTTCTGGACAAAACTGATTCACAAGTTATCCATAATTTCTATTTGATGCCTCTTTCCCCGACACTCCTGTGATGGTGCCAGCAAGGAGCTGTGGCATCATGGTGCCAGGGTTAAGTTGTGCAATTCCTGCTTCTCTTTTGGTAGGAGCTTGCTGTGAGGGACACTGGCTGCAGGCAGAGGAGGAATGTCACTGAGCTGCATCACAGGCCAGACCAAAGAGCACCAACAAAACCCCAGCATTAAAAAGTTACTCAGGGCAATCAACTGGAGATGACTGCTCAGCTGACACTCCTCTTATTTGTATACCTCCAGTGACTGAGGTTACTGTCCTGTATCCAGGGCTGTTTCATCTCTAGGCTAGCAGAACATTAATGCTGGTTTTCCTCTTGTGCCTTGCCCTGAGTAATTTAAAATATCCTGATTGCTCACAGAGCTCAGGCAGTTCACAGGTACAGTTCTTTGGTACTGTGGAAGACAGCAGTATGCTTCCTCCAAGGTGCATGATAACTAACACTTGATTAGAGAAATCTTTCCAGAAGGTCCCTAAAAGCATCACAGAAATAACCTTCTGTCTGGAAAAAGCTCAGTGCCATAGCTCTGTACCTCTTATCCAAGCTCTGAACAACCAAGATCCTCACCCAGAGTCCTACACAGGCTTGGAATATCACAGAATCCCAGAATGGCAGGGGTTTGGAAAGGACCTCTGGAGATCATCTTGTCCAGTGTCCCTGCTCCAGCACATCACCCAGAACAGGGTGCCCAGGATGGTGTCCAGGCAAGTTTGGAATCTCTCCAGAGGAGACTCCACAGCCTCTCTGGGCAGCTGCTCCAGGCTCTGGCATCCTTCAGAGGAAAGATTTTTCTTCTCCTGTTCAGATGGAACCTCCTGGGTTCCAGTTTGTGTCCATTGCCCCTTGTCCTGTCACTGGGCAACACTGACCAGAGTCTGGCCCCAGCCTCTTGACCCCCATGGGCTCTTTAGCCCTTGATCAGCATGGATCAGATCCCCTCTGAGTCTTTTCCAGCTGAACAGCCCCAGGGCTCTCAGCCTTTCCTCAGCAGGCCCCTCAGCACCTTTGTAGCCTCTGCTGGACACTCTCCAGTAGCTCCTTGTCTCTCCTGAACTGGGGAGCCCAGAGTTCAGGTATATCTCAGTATTTTGCCTGGCATCAGACAGGTTGCTCAGAGCACAACCAAGGGCAGGGTGCCCACACCACAGGTCCCTACCAGCAGCAGGGAGTGATAAGAAAATGACCACTTGATGTTTCTGCTCACGCCACCCGCAGAGCAAGGGCAGGAACAAGGAAATGCTCATCAGCCAAAAGGCAACACACTTAAAACACTTTTCAATTTTTAGCTCTTCTCAAGCACTCTCAATTAAGATGATGGTACTTTAACAGACATACTATTAACCTCCGAAATCTGCTGGCAGTGCAAGAAGGAGAGGGGATGACTAAAAGTAGCAACCACAGTTAGAAAAATGAGGATACAATGGCAAGGTTTGCTCGTGTTCATATGACAGGGCAAACTCTGCTCATTAGCTGGGTCTCAGAGAATCTTCCCTCGTTCCCTCCCAAGACATCCCTCTGCCCAGGTGCACTGGAAGCAGAACTGGAAAAACTAGACTTGAACATCACTCAGCATGACCCAGCAGCTCCAAGGAAATGGAAGCACTGATGTGCATGGCACTAGGAAATGACAGGTCTGCCAGCACTGTGAAATCCTGAAGTAAGAACACTGCAAATTACTACAGCCAAATGTTATGATGGTTATTTTTCAATGCAGATCTCCAAGGGAAGGACTCATTAGGAATAAATGTCAAGCCCTTGATGGCTCATTTTGGTTTCAACTTTCTGCTGTTGTGAAAATCTAATTCTAAGCTGAGGAAAAAATAACTTTATTAAGGTGAAGCATTGATTTTCTTTGTTAAGCAACCAAATTTAAAAAAGGCAAGTGAAAATCAGCTGCTTTCAGATTTAATTATAGGGGTTTCCCTTTCCTCTGAAAGACAGAGATGAGCAATGCTGAAGGCAAAGAGAGTGATAAGATGCACCCATGGCCTGTTTCAGTCTGGCATTTCATCTACTCTTAATGAAGTGTATTATTATTAATACCAATAATTTTACCATACGTAACAAAAGATGCACATGTTTAATGCATTTCATATGGAAACACTGCTACAGCTCAACTCATTGGGCCTTTTACACTGCAAAATAAAGGTCACTTAAGACCAAAGTAGAGTGCAATCAGCTGAGGAAAGGGGTTAAATATTAAAAACTCAAACAAAAAAATAGCCAAGGAGCATCTGGCAGAAAGGGCACCACCTCTGACACTGAGAGCTTGGACACAAACCAACTCCCTAGGTCATTTTTATGGGCTCACATAAATCCTGATCATAAAATGCCCTGTTTGCTACTGCAAATTAGCATACTAGAGGCAGTAAAATCTGCATGATTTGGCAATTCAATTTCTGAATACATTCACAGCATTTAATATTCCACTTACTGTACATATGGTCCTAAGTACACGTGTAAATTAAAAATGAGGTACAGAAATAAATGTCAAATGTGGTGATCAACAAACAGGAGAGATTTTCAGTCCTGGCTTTGCTGACAAGCAGGTACAGAGGGGACACTAGTGTCATAACCTGCAAATAATTGCAGCCTAGCTTAGAACCATATTCAGCTTCATCTTCATGAATTCTAATCACATCTGTGAGGGATTTGGATAGGGTATAGTTAAAAGCATGGAGCAAGCCTGGAACAAACCCCTGTATTTCACCTTGCAATTAAAGTTGCTCACATACAGCCCAAGTGTATTCAAACAAGGAAACATAAAGAACCATTCTAAAAGACCTATAGCATTTTAGTCTTTGGACTTCTATTTCTTAGCTTTCAAAAACTAACAAACAAAAGAATAAATACTGCAAATAGATTAAGCAGCTTCTGAGGTTACCAGACCAACAGGCAGAAGTTCAGAAGCTGATGTCTGGACAAACTTAACTCTGGCTTTTCCATACACATGACACACAAGTTTACTGTGCAGTAAAGAACTCTTGGGTTTGTGGATGTTCTCTTGCTGGGGGAGCCTGGAAGGAGCAGGGGCAATGCAGAGGACAGCTGGCAGTGAACACGCTGTGGAAAGACAACCTCAGCTGCAGGGTTCTTGCACGCTCCCTGAGCTGGTCACATAGGAACCCATCATTTCAGTGCAAGCTCAGGAAGGTTTTGACTATGCAATGCACACGAGGAAACGGGGACTGAAAAGGGAAAACTTTCCTCAGCTTTGAAATACACTGCTGTGCCAACCCCCAAAATTAATTCCTTTTAATAACGCTGACCATTGTTTGCACAGAGCCTGCCCAGTAGGAGAGAGAATTTCTGGATGGTGGGGGGCATCATTTTTCTTGCTCACACAATGCACGAAGGAGATTATTTTGTGCTGGAAGGAAGCTGCTGACAGAAACATCTCTTCTTTTCATAACCACAGCTAAACGCCCTTCCAGGAAGGGAGGAATGGAAAACAGATCTTCAGTCACCTTACCAAAGCTGTGGAAAAGCGTGTGATGAGGAAGAGAAAACAAGAATATGCAGCTTGCCAAATATAGCAAGAGCTAACGTGACAGTGGGAAAGTCAGCACTGAAAGGTTCTTCATTTCTGTCTCTGGTGGATGAAGACATCAGTAGTACTGTACTGCAGAACAGGTTGTGGAGATAGCAGCTTCCCTCAGACACAATTACTTCATTACAAAGAGTGGAAGGGCTCAGTTCTATTTTCGGGTGGCTTAATATAAAACACTTGTGATCCATGGAAGAAGAGATGACAGAAATACATCTGTGTCAGATGACTGGAGCTGCTCTCATGGCCAAACTCCCTTATGTAAAACGTAACCCCAGTGCACTGAATCCCTCGTTGTAAAGCTGTTACACAGACCATCCCTACAGATAACGCCTTTCTCTCTGGTTTCCCTGGCATTTAGCAATAAAGTGAAATAAACTGCCTCACCTACACCAAGATGGGCTGTTGGTGCCAAGTGTGACCAGACTGAGCATGTGTTATCACCCGGGTCATAGGACAGAACAGGCGCCCTGGAGAAATCGCTGCCATTCGAGACACATCCCGAGAGAACCAGCTGGCTGGTTTTAGACTTGTTCAAACCCCAAGCTACAAAATTAAACATTACTGAGTCAGAACCAAAGTCTGCTTTTGACTGAAAACTGCTCTCCACTGCCAGCCTCTGAATTCAAGCACTGTAAAACACCCAAGACCTCACTTGCCATTAGTATTAGACACGGGTTAGGGGGAGAAAAAAAAAAGAGTGACTCACCTGGTATTTTGGACATTGTTCTTTTGGATCAGAGAACGAGGAGGAGGAATTAATGGAACTGTCCAAGGAGGAAGAACTGTCTCCTCCAGGCTTCAGTTGGCAACATTTCCCAAAAACTCTCACCTGAGCATCGCTGCAGAGTTTCTGAAATACAAACAACGTGTGACACAATAAGACCCAGGACCCAAAATCACTGTTCAGCAGCACTGTACTTACCTGCTTGGGCAAGACATTTAACAGCTGAAAGGCTTTTCCCCAGGAAAAGAATTAACAGAATATTCATTAGTGTCTCTCTCAGCCTAGCTGTACCAAAGAAAGCTGAGCTGGTTTACATCCAATTAGCCAGGAGCTAACAGGTCACTCCAGCTCCATTTTCCTAAGCAGCCAACCCTCTCCAAAGCTTTACAAAGGACTTTGTTTAAACCCAGGATTAGGAGAAAGGATGCTACCAAAGCTTTTAAAGGAAGGATGGCAAAATAGGCTCCAGCTGTCTCCATGCTGCTCCCTGTGCCCACTGGGGCAGAGGTGACAGCAGCACGGTGGGCACAGCCCTCTGGAGCATGATGCTGGCCAGATCCTGACAAGAGGCAGTCACAGCATACAGGAAAACACACCCAGGGGGAAGAATCCAGCAAGAACACCACAGAATTCAAGAGAGATTCATGTTACAGGGGCAAGTGGAGAGGAAAGAGACTATTTTTACAGATCTCTCCCTAGCTGTGTCTAAGTCCCTTGCTCTTTAAAAAGAGTGACAGAGAGGTGACATGTTCCTCTCGTTTTCAGTGAGGGAATTGTGAGACTGAAAACAGACAAAGCTGAAAACCACAGCTGCTGTTACTGAGAAGTTTCACAAAATGATGGAGAAATGGTCCAATGGGTGATTTCTGAGAATGATTACTGGACAGAAAGCGTGGCAAAAAAGGGAGTTGGGAGGGCTGAGATGGAGCTGGAACTGCCACACAGGACGGGTAGGGTCCGTGTCCAACACCACACACACAGTACCATCCATCACTGGCAGGGGAGATGCTCCACTACCTTTTCATTCACTATTTAAAAACATCTGCCAGTTCCCCAGCATCCCAGGCAGAATCAGCATCCACGTCACTTAATGCCTTCTACACCAGCAGCAGGCAAACCCTCCTCACCTAAAGATCTCAGCGTGGTTCTCGTGTCCTCCTCACACTTCAGCACACCCACGTAAGGTTGGCACTACTTACACATGCTGGTGGGCAGCACTAGGAGACAGAAATAGTCTACACTGCTTAAAATTACAGACTAACTCTGCCCTAAGAATTCCTTAATTAACATTTCCTATACAACCACCAAGCCAGTAAGAGCAAGCTAGAAGCAAACCCTACAGGGAGCAAGGTTCAGGGGACAGATGGAAATACAGAAGTGCTGTTACAAGTCACAGCTTCATCTCTGGACTTGCAGGTCCACATCACAAGCTCCCCCTTCATTCAAAAACCTATGTCTCCATTTTTAATAGCTAGGAAAAAAAAAAGGAAAAGGGTGAAATACCCAAGGCTTGGGGTGGTCACTTCATGACTCTGGTCAATATTTAGCAATAATGGTACAAAAAGATAACTGCCCTTACTGCTGTGGGGGGATCCTGAAGAGGGACAAGATGCAAATCCCATGGCTCTGTCCTAGGCTGGGCAGGTTAGACCTTTATATTTACTTATTTGTTTCTTCTCTTGAAATTTAAGGAGAGTTGACTCTTAGTTGGCCCCAACTGTGGGTGAGCTTTAGCAAACCAGCAGAAAACATCCAGGATTCTCGAGCTCCAGCAGCAGCCTGCACTGCTGCTCCCAGCAGAGCTGCTGCCACAAAAAGCCTGAAGGAGAACTGTGCAGGGCCAG
>NW_008618508.1:24578-30440 GCF_000691845.1 Merops nubicus
GGCACAGCAGCCTCCCCTGGTTGCATCCTCTCCTTACCACATCGCGGCGAGGACGTTGACTTCACGCAACGTGTCGATTTGCTAATGGTGAGTGTCTGTGGCTTGGGCACAGTGCACAATGGCTGGAACATGTGAATGATCATCATATGACTGCAGCAGGAACTCGTGAACTAGAATTGCATTTTATCTCTGACACAAACAACAATGTCCTAGGCTAGGCAAGCATCATGTGATAAAACCACATAAAATCCACAGGGTTACAGAAGCTTTTGCAGGCAAACCACATTTCAGCTTGCATTTTCCATCAGATGCTGAAAGTTCCTTCTGTAAAGTGACAATTATAACCAAGCTTCCTTGAGACTGTCAAGCCACTAAATGCATTTCTGCAGGTGAAAAAGATGTCTGAGCATTAAAAAGAATATAGGTTAAGTTTGCCAATTAACTTACTTTCAAATCATTTCTGCTCATTATCGCTGCAGCTTTCTGCACAGCAGCTTTTCCCAGATCCACTGGGGAGTCTGGTATCTGGAAGGAATAGTGGCCTAATTTAAATAGCAAACCAGGAAAAAGGTTGTTTAGGCTTTTCAGTGGAGTTTAATGAACCAAGACTCCTGCAAGGAGCCTGTAAAGGAGGTCAGGATCTTTCAGATACCACTTTTCAGAACCTTGTGAACAGCAGGTCCCGTGTGAAATGCAGATCACTGATGAATTTGGATGTCTGCTCTTTTACAACCTTAGCCCTTGCTTAAAAACAACCTGTTGGACAATGAGAGCAAGTACCTGCAGTGCCCCTCTCCTCTGCAGTGTCCAACTCCAAATGGCAATGAAATTTTGATGCTACAAATCTCAAGATCTTATGCATCAAAGGAGTGGGATTATCTGCATTGCAATATAATAGTCCAAAGATATTCAAGCCACGTTTCCAAAAATAAAAAGGTAACTTCATTCTTTAAGAACAGTACATGGGCAAGTTTCAAAGTGCTGGATTTTCTTTCCAGCATTGCAAAAATCAGATCCCTGGGCAAGGAGATCTGCTGGAGTCCTCTGGAACACTCACTTTTGCTGGAGAGCAGAACGTCTGCTGGAAGGATGCCGGGGGCAGCTGCTGCTCCTGGCTGCCACACTGCTCTCCCTGCTGTGGTCACACTCTTTGTTCTTTATCTGCCAGCTTGCTGCAGATACCACCCAGCTCCAAAGACTTCCTGGCAGTCACAGATCTTACATTAGAGGTCATCATTTGCTGAAAGTCTTGGAGACCTATTAGGTAGTACTGGAGATAACTCAGAGTAAAATGTCTTTATGGTATGAGAGAGTAGTTTCTTCTACAGTTCTGCTTCTGGAATCTCTTTTCTCCACCTCTATCAGCAAAGACCTTTAACTCTTTGTCACAAGTTCTATAAATTCCTCACTAAGTGGAAAGAAGGTGCCTGGTGCTGTGCACAGGAAGAGGAATTTCTGCTGGGCAAGTTTTCGTTTGGGGATAATAAGGAAGTTGAAAGGAGCCTTGTGTGTTGAACTAAATCCAGACTGTGTGCATGTGTGTTAGGGCTGTGAGGGACAGAAGGAAAGAGAAATGTCATCATCTGCTTTACTTTTTTCTACCTCTCTGCAACAGCAGGTCCTCAAATACCACTGTGGTGGTAGCAACATAAAAACCTCAATTTCCAGGAAAGTTGCCACTTTTCAAGAGCTCTGTACCTCATTTCTAGATCAGGTTTTTCAGTGAAGCCAAAAAAAAATTTCCAAAATAAATTAACACTTTTTCTTTATTAATATGCCTTAGTCTGAATGTGTAATTAAATATATGCATCCACCAAGATGTGAGAGTAACCTGAACAGGCATTCTTTCCCTCCTTCTCCATGAGGGCTGCTGTGAAAATCCAGGTCTCTTCCTTAAAACACAGCTGCCAAGTGCCACATTCTCCCTTTATTCCCAGAGCTGTCAAGCTCCTCTGTTACTCAGAGGTCAGTGAAAGAAGTGAAGCCAACCCTATGCTCCCCCACTCCACCAGTATTCTTCCATTTCTGTTCAGAGAGAATAAGCAGAGCTAAGAAGGTGGGACTTGGTCCCTGTGCTTGCAGCTTTATCTGCTCAGCCTGGCTCACTGGAAACTTGTCCACCAAGAGCCAGACAGAGACCAGAGTCTCCATTTCAAACAACTCACCTAAAAGCTACAGGCTTGCTATCCGACTACTAATCCCTCAAAGCAATTTGCTGTTCAACATTTATCCAGTGCTGAAGTATATTAGGACACGTGGCTAATCCTGGCTTGTTGAGAACAGCATGCCATTTTTCTACTTGGGGATAAATATGATATTGGGAGTGAAAGAAATTGCTGCAGTAAGAGATCAAATATCATATGACCTTTCAGTTAAATTATCCCAAAGATAAAGACAACAAGGTTACATGGCCAAAGTGAACTTTGCACCCCCCCAAATCCAATACTGCACCTCTAGATCTCAAATTCTGCACCTCAGGCTACTCTTTCTCTTTCATTTCTTCAAAAGAAACAATACAGAGTCTGCTTCTGAAAAGCCTCTTCTGCCTCTGGGTCCTGGGACCAAGCCACTGCCCTCCTCTGATTCCACGTCTCTCCCTCTTCCCAGCCAAACCACCCAAACTATATCCCTGCTCAGCAGGGTGCAGCTCAGCTCTTGATTTTTCTCCTCCTACCTCTTCCTCATGGTCCCATGACACCTCTACTCCCTGGACTTGGCCAGTGACAGGACATGGGCACAAACTGGAACCCAAGAGGTTCCACCTGACCAGCAGGAGAAACTTCTTTGCTGTGAGGGTGGCAGAGCCTGGAGCAGCTGCCCAGAGAGGCTGTGGAGTCTCCTGCTCTGGAGAGATCCCAAACCTGCCTGGATGTGACCCTGGGCACCCTGCTGTGGGTGAGCTGCTGGAGCAGGGGGGTTGGAGGAGAAGTTCTCCAGAGGTCCCTGCCAACCCCACCATGCTGAGATTCTGTGACTCCACGCTTTCCTATAGGATGCTGTTTAGACTTAGGAAATCTTTTCACTTCTACATGCCCATCAGCCCCTCTCCAGTCCCACCCTGAACGGCAGCTGTTATCTTGCCATAAGTCATCCATGGGCATCACAGGAAGGGAAAGGAGCAGTGCCAGGAGCCAGCCAGCCCTCAGCCCTGCCCCTGCCAGCCAGCCCCCAGGGGCCCTGACGCGAGGTTCCCCTGCCCAGCTTCTCCTTTGGTTTGCTCCCCACTTCTCCCTCGTGGCAGCGTTTCCCTGGCATCCTCACCACAGGCAGCTGCCAGCCCCTGCTGAGGAGCCCTCTGCACACCAGCAGTTAGGGTGACACAGGCCACAACAGTGCCACGGAGGAATACAGCCCCCCCTGGCATGGGGGTGGTGCCAACGCCGCGCCGAGGGTGGGAAGCCAAGCGTGGTGGTGGCAGGAGGGGCAGAGCCCAGGCTGGATGCTGGGCTGCTCTGCACCTGGACAAGGGAAGGAGCTGCTCGTCACACTTGGTGTGGAATTCAGGCAGGTATGGCAGCTCTGTGCCCACACGGGGCTCCCAGCCTGGCAGCTGAGTACCACCCAAGGGGTGGGTGTGTGTGGGACCTCCACAGCCCCTGGGCACCACGCAGGGAGGTGTGTGGGGCTGGTGGGACATGTGAGCAGAAAGTGGACAGAGAGGTGTTAGAGGAAAAGGAGCAGACAAGAACAGAAGTTTGTCTATGAGTAGAAATCAGTCACAGGTCGTAGCACTACCACCTGCAAATCAAGTAATACAGTCTCATTAGAAACTAGACACTTACTAATCACAGAATCATAGAATACCAGGTTGGAAGGGACCTCAAGGATCATCTGGTCCAATCTTTCAGGGGAAAAGCACAGTCTAGACAAGATGGCCCAGCACCCTGTCCAGCTGGATCTTCAGAGTGTCCAGTATTAGGGACTCCACCACTGCCCTGGGGAGATTATGCCAATCTCTGTTCTCATTGTGAAAAATCTTCTTGCATCCCAAGACTCTCCCCAGGAGTAACTTGTGCTCATTACCCCTTCCCTTAGAAAAAGGGAGTCTCCATCTTCTTTGTAGCCACCCTTTAAGTACTGGAACATGGTGATAAGGTCCCCTCTGAGCTGCCTTTATTACTATAAGGAACAAACTCTGAAGTAACTCCCTAGAGGAGGCAGTGGATCAAACCCACGAGCTTGCCCATAGAAGTACTTTGGTACCCAAAAATCCAAGGGGTGAGGATGTTTGGGTGTGGACCAAGGCTGTTTAGTAAAGTCATCAGTAATGTCTACTTCTTGTATCACACGCTGCTCTGGTCTACTACTCACCATTCTGAGACATTTGCTCATGACCTTGTGTCACAGGGCTGGAAAGGGAAACCACCCTGTTCTGGGATACCCTGGCAGAACTCAGGCAGGAGTTACCCAATTTTCTGATGCTCGTGAGGCACCCTGTCTTGGCTCTGTCTACAGAGCTCAGCTGATCAACAGCCCATCCCCTGGGAAGCCAGGGGAGAACCTCTCCTCTTAGCACCAAAAAAGGTCCAGGACTCACAAAGGGGACTCTCTGCCTCCAGCCACGCCAAGTGCCCACAGCCACCTGCAGCAGATCTCTGCCTGGCCTTGCTGGAAACACCTGGCACAGCCACTGGCCAACATTCCCTGTGCTGTGGCCACCAGCCCTCCCAGTCACTGGGCTCCTGCTTCTTGGCTTTGCTTGCCAACTTTCACTCTAGCAAGACCTGGGGAAATCCTTATTTCTGTTATAGTCACATTTCCCTCACGGATAAAATGAACCTAGCAGTGCTTTAATAATTAGAGCTCAGCTTGGTGTGAGCACAAACTCTGCAGTTTTCACTCATCAAAAAATCAGAGCCTGCTGTTTTATGCCTTGAAACAGCTGGGTCTGGAAAAGTTTGCTCTGATGTTCCTCAAGTTTTATAACCATACCTTCCCTTATAGAATTCCAATGACTGTGCCATGTTCAACCTTGGTCCACCCCACACAGCTCTTGACATATGTAGAGATTAGATATATAAGACAGAGCAAAGTCTGTCTCACCTTGCTGCAGGCATACAACTCTTAAATAATTGCTTATACATTTTAAAAGCAACAGAAAATGGCAACTGAAGAGCATGGCAACACAAAGCCCACTGGAACCCCCTGGGTTCTCTGCATTTGACTCGGACCCCAACCAGAGGAGTCTGGCCACTGCTAGGCACTCTTGTCAATCTCTCCCAAAGTGCTACTTGTAAATCCAGCAGTATAAACCACATTATGAAATGAGGAGGGGAAGAGAGATGCAGAAAGTGTTGCCTTTTGTGGGGTGGTGAACAGATACCCTTTCAGAAGGGAGAGTGCCCAGCCCACACAGACCGTCTCGCTGCAAAGGGCAAGAGTGCCTTGGAATGTGCTTAGAGCCAAGATCTGGCTTTGTACAGGCAGGGTGTGTCTTTGTTAATGAAAATCATGATAACGAGCAAGAAAAATAAACAATGCAATTCCTTGAAAATGGCCAGTACCTCCTGCTAACTGCATGAGCCTGTACCCTGCTAACTGCACCAGCCTGCACCGAGCTCACAGCGAGCCAAGGACTCCTCTGCACGTTTTTACCTGCACAATGTTTCTGCTCTTGCAAAGTTTGGTTTTATGAGGGAAGTTTGGCCTGAGATGACACTCCCCAAGAGCTGCAGAAGGCAGGTATCATGGCAAGCAAACGTTTCGATATATTCTCTCTCAAAGTCTCCTCGTGCCACAAAAAAAAGAAGAAATAGATCAGGTTACTAGAGATGAGCAGTGAGCATTTCAAACACCCTGGGAGCAGCCTTCCTTCACCAGCCTCACACACTCATCTCACAGAGATGGTGAATAGAGCTATTT
>NW_008618509.1:0-335 GCF_000691845.1 Merops nubicus
TTAATAATAATAAATAATAAACCAAACACTAATAATATAAAAATTAAAAATAAACAGACCTGACAGGCTGGAAAGTTTCTGTAGTTGGATCAGTGAGTTGCAGAGACAAGGGCAATCAAGCTAGCTGCAGATTTCTCTTTCTCAATTGATTTATAATTGATGAATGGATTTTCTTGTGCAGCTGCAGCATGGTTAAAAACCATTGAAGGGGTAGGTGTCCTGGGAGGTGTTATTTTGTAAGGGAGACTGTTAGGAGTAACTGGGTGCGTTTATCAGCAGGAGATCTGAGCAAGCAACATGATTACATTAGCTGTTAGTGGCTAAAGATCAAATTT
>NW_008618509.1:366-7870 GCF_000691845.1 Merops nubicus
ACCTGCAGGCTGGTAGGTGACTCACATGGAAATGGGCTCCTGCCAGCAGCCAGCCGCATCGGGGCATTGGCCTGGCACAGAGCTCCCCATTGATTTCGGCAAGGAGCAGTGCACCCATCTCTGTGGCAAGCTGTGCACCGCTGCTGTGCTGGCAGAAATCGGTTTGGTCTGGTTCTGCAAAAGAAGGGGGAGCAGTATCTTGCAGAGTTTTTCTCACACACACTTAGAGGAAGTGGAAGGGATTTTCATACCCTTTGAGATGAGAATATTTCCTGTTTTGGCTGGGACTTTTCCCTCTGCCTGTACAGATGTACCTGGTAGCTAAAACATTGGCACTGTGGGTACCAAGAGATATGCAAAGCTGTTATCATGCCTCTCGATCATGAGTGTTTGCCACAAATCTGGATGAACTTTAGAACCTGGTCTTTGAGTGGGGGGCTTTCCATATGTTCCAGAGTCATGCTGTAAACCGTCTGGAGTTCAGAGTGGTACCTTGTTCTTGTGTGGCTCTTTGGGGGGGAAAAAAAAAAAAAAGCAAGGCAAGCTTTAGAAAGGAGAGGCTTCCAGGCATCAGGACCTCAAGTCACCCTTTGTAAAGGGGTTTTGGGTTATATTCAAGAAGGGGACAAGACGTAAATGCAATAGAAAAGTCTTATTTGGCTTCTTATCTTTGAGGTCACTAGGCTTCAGGATTGTGCTCTTTTTTGACCTTAAACTTACCCAAGAAATTATGTGCTGTCTTTCCCTGTGTCTAGAAAGGCTTCAGTCTTCACACAGGTGGGGAGATTATGACTAACCATGTTTGGGTTACCGCAGAACGCCCTCACCCCATGTCCTTGAAGGGTCTAGGCTTGTACATCTCTCCCAAATGGGCCCAAAGCCCCAGCCACTTTCAGGAGGGTGGTCATCCTTGCCTTCTCTAACACACCTGAGATGGAGGTTTCCTGCTAGTGACAGCACAACATAAACCCAGCATGAAACCTTTGGAGCAGGACAGAAACCTATTTCCAGCACAGTGACTGGACCTCTAGGCAATGCAGCCAGGTCTCCACACTACCCCTCACTCTTCAGTGCTGTATTGCTCACCTCCTTTTTCTCCACAGCCCCATTAGAGGAGGGTAAGCAAAACACACCCCTCCCCTCCCCACCCCCCCATTCCCCTTTCTTCATCTCTTTGTGAGAGAGGGGGCACAGAGACTTCCATGTAGAAGCAAGCTCCATGATATGGACTTTATCTTCCCTGAGCTTTGGGTGGTGTGGGGGAGCAGATTTGAGCCACATTTTGCAACTTTTTTGTGTTTCCTGTTGGGTAGCTGCAGACAAGTGAGGTGGCTTGGTGTCAAGGGAGAGGGCTGCTCTGGATGTAGTCCTGCTGTGGGCAGGGAGCTGGGAGAAGGGGCAACTGCCAAAATAGGTGAGGTTCAGTCCCACCAAGGCGTTCGTGAAGAGGGAGTACAACAGGGAAGCTACAAGGTTTCATTCCTCTCTTTCTATTCTTGCTTTCTCTTAAGCTGGTAGGGAAGAATCTTATTCTCAGCACGCTTCTTCTAGGAAAAAAAAACAAAACCAAAACCAAACTCAAAACCTCCACTGCTGTGTTCAGCTCTTATCTGTTTCTACATATCATGAGATTTATTTTTTTTTTTTTTTTTAATTTTGTGAGTATTCATTTGTCTTCTGATTTTTTGAACTTCTTTTGCACCAAAGTTTACGCTGTAAGTCTTGGAGGGAGAGATTAATTTATAAAATAATGACATGTGAAATACTTACCTCATTACTCAGCTCCAGGATGTGGGGCTTTGAAGTAAAAAAATCCTAACCAAACAAGTATGAGATTTCACCCATAAAACACTGAAATCTCACTTGACTTTAAAATATTATTATTGTCAGTAAAGTGACTCATAATTACATTTCTATTTCCCTATGTTTAGTCAGCGTTGCTATCTGTAAACTAGATCTTCTCATTTCATTGGCCCACACACAGTTTTTAAAACTCTTGTTAGAGCTACAAAATGTGGTTATATAAAAATCTACCTCCTTTGGGTAGTAAATAATTTAAATTACAGAATAGTATTGATGAACATGTAAAAACACATAATTCAGCTTTCTTATGCTGAATTTGCAAAGTTGGCCATTATAAAGAAATTGTTCATTTTTTTTACAACACTTAAAAAAAATAAATAGTGGAATCTTACAAACTGCTGTTGTGCAAAACTCCTTCTGAATTACAAATGCACGTAATTCTACTTCAGCTCACTTCAGTGGGAGTTAAATATTCAAGAAGTAACATTCAAATGAGCTTTTCTTTATCTACAATAACAAGAATGAAATTATAGCCCTGCAGTTGGCATAACAGGAAAAAATGTTTACACAAATTAATAAACAGAAGAAACTAGTCAGTTAAAAGCATAACTTTTTGGATGTTTTAGAGGACTAGGAACAATAAAAATGTCTGTGGAAATATGGTCCATAATATCCCTGAAAAATCCATACAGCTGAGTCCAATTTCTGTTATTGAATTCAGTCCTAAAAAAAAGTGGTAAAGTTGAACTTATTCATCTTTAAGTTATTTTAATGTAGTGTGGATATAAGCTTTTTTTTTTTTTTTATTAATGGAGTAGGTTTGTGATTCTGAAGATAGTAAGTCACAGTGTAAATCCATATTAAAATTGTTTTCAAACCAATGAAAGGACTGGACAAGAGATAAATCTGTACATTTTGCCTCTATTTTTTTTCCTTTTATTTTACTCTAATCTGTTCTATAATGTCTGAGAATATTAAGTGTGAATGCATTAGGTGTCTGTGTGAGTCAGTGGGAAATATGGCTTCAGTCATCTTCTTCCATTTGCTTTCATTATCACAGTGTCATTTGAATATTATAATATAAATGCATAATTAATATGCAGTATAAATCAGCTGAGAGAAACAGCTTCTGTTAAAATATGTCAAATCACTCATCAATACTGAGAAAACAATTTCTAACATTTTTGTACTAGTGAATTAGCTATTTTTGCATTTAAAGAGAATAAAGGGTTATGCCAATTCTAAAATCCAAAATCCAAAATGCACAGACTGTGTGCAAGCTTATTTAATTGAACAGAGGAATTGCTATTTTGGAAATGCTTTCCAATTTTAGTGGAAAATCGCTGCCATGGATATCCACCTTTGTACAGAATGAAGAGAAATCCAGTGGAAAAAAAAAAGTGAGGTCATGTAAATAATTACATTATTGTAAAACATATGCATAAGAGGACAAAATTAAGATCCCACAGACATCATTTATGTGATATTCACATTTCCAGCTGCTTGAATTTAAAGGCTAAGTGAAATGCATTCTTAAAAAACCCTCTCTATTTTATACTGTAATACATAGAAACCCCTGAACTGGGTCATGTAGTAGAGGACCAAACTCCAGGTGCCTTTGGAGTACAATACTGTGATGGTCATGCCTCCAAGGTACACCGGGCATATGACAAGGAAGGCCATTGTTCCTGAGTTGGAGCTGGGGGGTTTGGGGGATTTTCCTGCAGAAATTTGTGGTGAGGCACTCCTCCACCTCCATCTCCGTGCCATAGCTACTCTTCCAGTCTGTGATTCCAGATGCAGCTGGTTAGTAGATCACAGATCAGGTCAGGCAATTGCATTTGATGTGTGGGGGTCATATGTAAGACCCATATGTAAGAGAGGAGGTGGGGGGAGAGAGAGAAAATAACGCTGCCTTGGAAATGTGCAGGGCACAAGCACAGTAAAATGGAGATGTGTTTGGAATCAAACGGTTATGAAATGTGTGAGATTTAGTATTTATTTATGTTATTTCCATATCCAAAAAAAAAAAAAAAAGATAAAAATAAGTTAGTGCTGTAACTAGCTCCTACATTTATCATCATCAGTAAGAACTCGTCAATTTTTGTATACACCTCATCAACTCTACTGAATGACCAATATATTAGGTAGTGTCAGGTGGAGCAGCTGGGACTATGCTGGCTGCTGGGAGTCTAACCTGAACACCTTTTTCTCTCATTTGCCAAAGCCATCAGATATTTCTGGAAAAACATCTACTAGTGGTAGAGAAAGACTTCTTGTTTCTTGTCAGACAGACTTGGTCATCACAGCAATTAGTTGATTCAGGGAGTAAAGAAGGGCAACTCTTGTGACCTAGATTGAAACTGGGAAAGTAAATACCTAATATTTAGAACAGTCTCAAGAGAAATGTGGTGTGTTTGTGCTCAGGAGAGAGGAGGAGAAAACATTTCTACCAAAATCAGAGCTTTATAATATTCAGCCAGGATTTGTCTACATCCTGAGACACAGCTATCAACTTGGAATAAAATGCTGGCAACATCCACGTTAAAGAAAAATTGTTTTGGTAACATATTTACAAATATATAGTTACTTTGAAAGTGTAACATCACATTACTGTAGCTCTATGTAATTACACATTAAACATATTAATCTATTCAAATATGCTAATAATCCATAAATCAATAAATCAGGATCTGCGAGTCAACTTTAAGGGAATACCGTTGCCTTTATCTAAGACTGTAAACACGTTTAAAGGTATAATAGATAAACCATGATGAAGATAGGCTTTCCATGAATTAATTTAAGATTAATCCATGCAACTCTGTCATCTTCTCCTACATGAACCCCTTGAAAGGAAACCATAATCTAAAAATAAAAATATGAAGATATTCTTCATACAACTATTCAGTTTATTGCCATGTATAAAGAAAACAGGGTAGAATTAATAGTAATTTGAGAAAAAGTCCTTCTGAATAAGTTGGCTTTTGTCTAAGTTATCAATAAATCGAAGTCTGTAGTGGTAAGTAACAGTGCAGTGGAATTTCAACAAGTGCATTCTAGACACAACCTCGAAGACAAACCCAGAGCACTGTAGGGTGTTCAAGCCATTTTCACCTCAGAACTCTTAAGTGCATTTCTATTTTTACATGAGTATCAAGTATGTTTTGGGTGAAAACAGTCACTGATGTCACTCAAAAGAGGCTGGTGAATTTACTAAGAGAAATTTGGCCTGCTGAGTTTAATGGGAATTTATCATGAGAAACAGATCATGTCTTTGATGTGACTACATACAAAGACAGGTAAACAGAACAACTTTGAAATACATGAGAAATAACAATGTTAGCAGATGGTTAAAAATAAATAGCATTCAAAAATGAACACTTATATGTATATATATGCTACAGATGGAGCTGGAAATGAGATCCCTGTTTAAAGATGGATAGCATTTTCTCATGTAAGATTCTGGTGTGTTTCTTATTGTTAGATGTAATCGTTTAGACAAGAATTTTTATGACTGATGTCTGCCTCACACTGAGTGTCTTGCTTTTATATAAAAAGAAAGCTTCAGCAAAACAGTTTAACTGTTTCCAGGAATGATAGGGAGAAATGATTTGGTTTGCTAATGTTAAAAATCTGTGTGACCTTACTGAATAAGCTGCTTTACAGTAGATGATGTAAATTTAGGAAGGAAGATATCTTGAGGCCAGAAAGAGGTGTATTTTTTTTCTTTACTATAAAAAAACCACACCCATTTGGTAGAGTTACGATTTTGTATACTTGATATAATAGCTATAGTTTAATTCTTTGAAGATTTCATCTGCAGTGTGCATGTTCAAGGCTGGCAAACTCAGATTAGAGCAGAGCATGTAATTTCCTGTAATTGTTCCTCTTATGTGCCTCAGTAATTTTAGAAGTGAGGGTATGAAAACTGTCTTTTTTCAGGTCTCATTCCTCCTTCCTTTATGTCCACACCACTTCAGTTTGAAGAAGTACAGATTAATCAGCTTAGAATAAAATTCTGAGTAGGGAGTATAGCTGGGACAGGGACAGATATTTGCAGGATTTAGGATCTGAAGAAGATGGCAACAGGCTCTAGAAGAAGTCATGGACGAGGTCATGTGGTAGAAACAAAAGAGTAGGAAGAGAAGTGAAAACAGCTTGAGCAGAGGGAAAGATAGAGATGAAATATGACAGGTTAGAAAAGACTGTAAAAGGTCTATAACCACTAAAATAAATAATCTTCCGGAACCTGGGGTAGGGCCCAAGATTTCTGTTTTTCAGGATTCCTCTGCTACTTACTGAATAACTGGAGTGTCACTGGCAGCATAAGTCTCTAATTACCCGTAGCAGTGGGTCCACAATCGCTGTTGATTATTCCCTTGTCTCAGGTGATAAAATTCTGCTGGAACTCAGATTCCAGCACCATTGTTCACAATGTGAGAATTGGAAAGATTTCATATGATTAACATTTTTGTCAGACTGAGAAACAAAGAAGTGATTATATTTTCTTCCCTAGGCCCTGCATCAACCCACTTGATTGTCTGCTGGATAGACAGATCTCTGAGAATGAAGCAGTGTTTCGAAAACTAGCCTTTACTTGTGGATTTCCTGACTTCCCGACAATCAATGTTTGGCCTTGTAGCCCCAATGTTTTGTTTAAACTTGATTCTTGGATGCAGCAAGCAATAGCAGAAGATGACACAACTGCGTTTTTTTGTCACTCATCATCCCTACTACGACTGTTTAATACATTATATGCATAAACATGCACGTGTGTGTGAATGTACATATATATGTGCTTTATATATATATGTGCTTTGTGGGCTGAATAGGGAATAAAGAGTAGCAGGGAGTTACATAATCCTATAAACAGTTACTCTGGTGAAGTAATTCACTTTGAGTGAAGATCGCCAAATCCAGCATGAGAGTTTGTGACATTGATGTTATTCAGATGTGAGTTTCTAGGATTGCAGCTATTGGCTGCAGCTATTTAGAGTCGTTCTGTTTCTTCCAGCAGTGTTAGTACTGCAATATGCTGTAACTAACTGATTGCAGCAAGGCTCCATGCTAAATTTATATATACAGAGCTCCCATATCTGTCAAAAAGTGTATGCAGATAGCTAGTGTCAATGCAGGCATCGAGCCATTGGTAAGTTTAAAGTTACTGGTTTATGTTAACATTTTTAGGATTTGAGCCTTGGTTATGTTGTTGTCTTCCTAAGTGGGAAAGGGGTATGGACAAGTCAGGGCTAAACTGCCAGATGTTTTAGTCCTGCCAAAGTATTTGTAGTGTATCTAATGTTTTCCTTGAGCCAGTTGGTCAGTCAGTCAGTGATTCTCCCCCCAAAATTACTCCTGGGAAGGAAAACAAACCTAAGAATTTATCAGCAGAAAGGGCATTTAAGAAAGAAGAATATACTTTTTTCTTGCTTCTTTTCAGCTACTCCAGAAAAATAAGCCATGACATAAAGCATAGAAAGTAACAAAAATCTAATCCTTGAAGCCATCCAAGATGTAACAAAATGGAACAATAGGAAATCATATAAAGGAAAATTTTGAGGATCTCAGTTCACACAGATGCAGATTAATAATCACACTTTTAAGAATTCAGATGTCTGTTTCCATGCATGTATACATACATCCCCATTTTGCCCAGCATTTCACATGCATGTGTGTGCATGTGGGCAGCCCCCCACCCCCC
>NW_008618509.1:7901-8603 GCF_000691845.1 Merops nubicus
CCTTCTTGTACTATGGAGATTGCTTCTTTTGCACATCTGCAGGAAAGTTTGACTTCAGATGCCTTATTTAAGAATGCTTAGTAATCTTTGATTAGTATTTATGATATGACAAGAGTTGTATCAGAACATTTTTGCAATGGTCAGTCAACAGTTCTAAAAAAAGCGTATTATGCTGTATAAAACCTGTCAGTCTAGGATAATTTAGGTATCAGATTAGGAGAGCTTCGTTACCTAAAAATAATGCCATTTTCATGAAGGCAATTCACACTTGCTTGAACAAGCCTGAGCCTGGTGCTTTCTGTGGCTTTACAATTAAAATGTTCTCACTTCAATATGCTCTTGTTTTGCCAGTAGCCATATGTTGTGCTTCTTTGACATTGTATAATAAGAGTTCATATGTTTTTAAAAATTATTAAATGTTGTCTATGGATGGGAAACATTGAGAAAATAAACAAGACAAATTTAGGGACAGTTCCTCTGCCCTATGAGCTGGCTCACTGCTACACAGAACAGTGACCTCAGCTGGTTCTGCTCACTGTGTCTTTGTCTCAGACAGGGACAGAGGAACGATTGTACACTGAAGGAACTCTGTCCTATTATGCCCTGCTATTTGCCACCATGTTACATCAGGGGACGTAACATCTAAGGATAAAGCCGGCTACTGTTGGCTGGAGGCATCTTTCCATTGAAATTATAGGGAAA
>NW_008618509.1:8634-22662 GCF_000691845.1 Merops nubicus
GCTGAGCAAATACCATGCTTGTGAAAGAATTGTGCTTCGGTTTGGCACTAAGCAGGCAGAATTTTGTTTGGTAGCATTGAAACAAATGGAAAAGCACACAGAGAGTCAAACTACAGAGAACTGCACACTAGAAATTTGGAGGACTCCTTCAGGATGCCTGAGGACATGGACTGACAGAGGTCTAGGGGGAATTCAGTTTTGTCTTCCCAAGACTAAGGAGCTTGGGCCTGACGTGGGGAACTGGTGTCGAGCTCCAGAGAGCCAGGCGTGTGGATCCTGCTCCATCTGGAGGGATGGAGCGGTTGTGGCTGCATCATCTGTTTGCAGCAGTGTCGTGCTTGGTTTCACTTTTACCCTCCCGAGTGCATTCCTCCAGCAACCCTCTGCCCCAGGCAGCTGTTTAGTTTGCCTTTGTCTATAAGCCAGCCTTGGGAAAAAAAAAGGGAAATTGTTAAAATCACAGAAAACATGTTGTAAGGATCTACTATATTTTGCTTTATTATCTCTAGATTTTAGAGGTTCCTCTTAATATATATTAATAGTGTTTTACACAACAGGCTTTCGAAAGTCAGAGCGAGTATTGTGGATGTCTAGTTTACATTGCTATGATATCCTCTTTTAAGAAAAAATGAAGAGGAGCTGAGCAATACATAAGAAACCACAAACGTAATACTGTTAGAAGGTGTCTTAAATATCACCAAAATCCTGGAAGCCTTGAGAAATGCAAAAGAAAAAAAAAATAGGATAAATTAGATACAATATTTTGTGGTTTTCCTCTGGAACTTTTTGACACTAATATTTTTTAGTTACTTTTTTACAGTCTACCTTGTTACTGATAGAACTGGGTTCTTCACTATTTCAGGTGAAATGATAAACCCCTACCAAACCCAGAGGCATAAAACGCAGTAGTGAAATGTAACACTTCTTTTGAGTTCTGTCAATTGATTAAAGTCAAGCAGGTTGTGCTGATTAGCAGACCTCACCAAAAATTCACTGAAATTATGAAATCTCCTTTTCATCTTTTTGAGATATAGATGAAATTGTAGAGTGGAGATATTTTTTTCATGTTTAAAAATGTTTGATGAGAAGAATTTATGTTGTGACTTTTCAGACCCTCTCTTGGCATTAGAAAGTGAAGTGGTTAATGCCTTGAGCATTTCTACTATTCGGGGTGGACAATATACTCAATCAAAGTAACCTCTTTTAACTATCAGTGATAGGTAAAGGTATTTATACATGCTGTCATTTTTTGAGATTTCTTGTTAAATACTTTTACGAGTGCTTTTAAAAAATAACCTGAACACAAATGTGATTTTTCAGTATATTCCTTGGTAGAATCAAATACTTATCAGAACCAAGTGATGGGACATCAAAGTGACTTGACAGTGCTTTTGGTATTTTAGTTGAACTCAATTTACCTTGAGTTTGTTGTTGTTTGGAGTTTTTTTTTTTTATTTTATTTTATTTTCTTCTTATTTGTTTATTTGACACTCACCTCTCCCTTCGCCTTTTATTATTTTTTTCCTGCAAAAGAATGGCAAGTGTAGTTTGATTATTTGGCCAAAGATATTTACTTCATGGATTACATTATGAATTGATTATACCTGTAGCTAAAGAGGGAAGGTGAATTTCCAGAAAGTTAGTATTTCTTGTTAAGCAAATCTGGAATATAGATCAACTGCAAGTACCAAACATGATGAAAGTGAATGTGGAATTTCTTACATCCCCTCTAGTAAAACATAAACAGATGCAAAATGTCCAACATCATATTTTTGGTCCCTTTTTGATGGCTGTTCTACCTAAACTTCCAACATCAGAGTGAGTTTCTCATATATTGAGAATTCTACATTGTCAGCTTCAAGGTTTTGTTTTGAAGAACTTTAACCTACAATCACTCTGGAATAACCCTTTTAGCTTTATATTCATTACAGTAGAACGTTAAGAAGGTTCTGCCAGCAGAATAAATTCAGTTAGGTTATTTATTTAGCTTACCCATTTGTATGTATTTGGTTGAGGTGACAAACTGAAAAGAAATCAATTAATTTGTACCTTGATTTAGTAACTTTAAGGAGCATAATAATAATAATAGTAATAATAATAATAAAAATAGAACTCCCTAAGAATTTTCTTTGTAAATTGAACTTTTGGATAAGTGTATTCTCCACTTAAATCACACTTAGAGAGCTGTCTTTCTTTCAGGACAACCATCTTGCAGCAAATTCACACAGGAATATTAGTCCTATTTCATTTAATCACCAAATCCTAACAACCAAGTATTCACTTCATTAAAGGCACTCAAAAATTCTGGCCAGCTGTTTCCTGCCACTTGGCTGAGGACAAGGTGGAGAAAGACAAGCAATTCAATCCTTGGTAACTCTCAGTTGTGTTCAATGTAATTCTGCCACACAATTATACTTTCCTAATTTTATTCCTAAACTAGAATCTGAATCCAAGGTGAAAGCAAGGTTCTGTGACTTATGGGCTGAAATTCTGACATGTTTAAATTCATGTTGTACACATGAAAATTTCCAGAGATTTTAGGAATCATCTCAGAGTAATTCTTTGTTTTGTTAAATGCACCTTCTTTTCCTTTTTCCTTTTTATTTTTATTTTTTTTTTCTTAAAACATTTTAAATTACAGTTGTGAAATGGATCAAAGAGAGAAGCATAATAAACATAGCAGTTGTATATACAAATGACAGTTTTGTTACTTACTCTGTTCCTGGAAAACTGTTTCCTGTTCTGGTTCAAATGCAAAATTCTGGAAAATTAAGAACTCTTTGTCGAAGATCAAGGTGACTACAGTATGGTGTTTTTAAAGCTGGTAGTAATTTTTATGCACTGGACGTAAAAAGAAATACTGATTACAACTGGAGAGTGACTTAAAAAAATATCTTTTTGATTGTATGAACTGGCAGGTCTGTTGCCTGTGAAAGTAAGTGCTAAGCTATCAAATCATAAATCAATATTCCGAGGCTATAATCTAAGCAGACATAAATCAGCAAAGTTATACGGACTTTGACTAAGCTGTGCTTATTTATACAGCTGGGTCTGACTATTGGGTGCTGCAAAAATGGCAAAGTTATCCAATTCAGTCATAATTCAGGATAACTCTTAGAGAAAGATGTGCTTGTCCCTGGAAACAGAATTAGTGTTCTGTACAGCCCTTGGGGATGATTAGGTATGCCAGGATGGGATGGGACCCCATACACCAGCCCAGGAAACACTGAGCAGGGCTGTGTGAAATCCTGCCCCTCCCTGGGGTGCCAGCAGCCTAGCCCAGGCATCTGCGCCCGCGTGTGCACCACAGAGTTTTATAGCTCTCCCGTGTAAAGCTGCTGCTGATTTTCTTTGGAAGAATGAGCAGGGCACAGTTTTTTCAATAAACTGAATCACCTGCCCAACAGGATAACAGCTGCAGAGTCAGCAAATTTTTGCAAATTCTGTTCTGTCCTCCATGTAGCTTGTGTCCCAGTTCAGCATCCTAATCCCCTGAGCCACAGGAGTGGGAGCTGTATACCCTGCTACCATCACATGGGTTAATTAATGGGATAAAATGCATTCATTCTTCCTTGCCTTAGGGTTTTAAAATTGGGGCACAGCTCCTCATGATGTTGTTGGCAGATCGATTTTATTAGTCCTTCTTGGGCATACTCTGAAGGTTCTCTTCTGAGGAAGCTCAGCTAATAGGGACTCATTCAAGGGGCAAGAAATACCAAACACTTACTAGACGGAGTCTCGCAGAGGAATCAGGCCTTGTTTGGGATTCCCACCAGGTTGGTAAGCAAGACGCCCAGCTCCTCATGCCACCTCAAACTAGAGCAAATCTAAGCATTATAATGTTCATGTTGCCTTCAGGGCTAGGCAGTAGCCAAGGAAAAGTGTTTTGATACTGATTTTGAACTTAAATCTGACCTAAACTCTGCTACAAGTGCTGTGTTCATGACTGGCTTTCTCTTTTAAAGACTTACCCTCAAGAGCTCTTTAACATGTGCTTATAAGTTAGACATAAAGCTTAGATGTTTGTTTTTGAATAAGGATGCCTTAATCAACTCGGTAGGTGTAACCACTTACAGCTCTGGGTAAGGGTCTTAGAAAGCAATTCTAAATTCTTATTTTAAAAACTGATTTCCTTTTGATGCACTTTGAAACTATATGGTCTTGTCTGCTTTTTAGCTTTTTGTATGTAATACTTGGGGTAGCTTTGCTTTTGATGATACAGTTTTTGAGAAAGGTTTTCTATTATTCAAATGATATTCAAATTGTTTTTCTCTGTTATACAGTGGAGACAGAAATTGTATCACCCTACTTTCAAGGAAATCAGTTAGAAAGAATAACAAAGAGAGGAACAGTCAGTAAGTGGTAGTCTGACTGCATAGACATTTGTTTCTCTGTTGTGGTTACTGAGTTTATACTTACCTGTTTGCAGTAATGATGAACATCACGGGGAAGTGAAAGAGTATTTGCTCAATGTTTTTTTTTCCCTTCAAATCCCATTGTAATGCTGTAGTTTTTCCTATTGCTGTTGTTCATTTAATCAGTAACTTCATCTCCATGGTCTTTCATGCCCTGAAGAGATATATGGGCCTACAAGGATCAGATGGTGTAGGGATATAAAACTGTGAGACTTGCTGACTGCATAGATGAGCCAAAAAACTGCAAAACTGTCGCCTGCTAAAGATGAGCTATTCTCACAACTGAACACTGCCTTACTTTCCCAACAGGAAAGACAAAAATGCAGAAGGTATGTCTTTCTTTTTGGGAACTTTCAGCTTCTCTGAAGGGAACCTTTCATCTGACATGGATGTTAATGATTGTGAAAAAAGCTAGTTTTGCTGCTAGATCCCTGAAGCCATTGAAGGAGCTTTAGCAGCCTTCAGTCTGGTGCTGACTTTTTCTGTACAGTGTGGGGTGATGGTTAGACACCTCAGATTTCCCTCAGCACAGACAGTATACAGATCAAAAAACTGACCTGGAAAACGTAAGAGAGAACAGATTCTTATCTTATGCAGGCAAGTGCTCTGCTGAGTGCTGTGTCAGATCTGTAACAGTCAAGAAAAAATGAGGATTTGTAATGCAGAGTACAGGCTGACATTATCAGCCAAGTCCTTCCTTCCAAAAACAGATGGAGAGAGATGGCACTCCTTATTTTCTAAAATGCAGACTGAGCAGTTAAGTGGTACCTGTGCAGCTCCCAGTAACTTTGTTAACTTATGACCTCTGACTAAGCACTGTGACCTGCCAAGGAAGACACAGCTTTTGGTATGCACAGTGGGACTGTGGAAGTCCAGGAGGCTCCACTTTAAAATGTTCAGATTCCCACAGATTTTTTTGTCCTGCATTTGAGATCTTACTGGCAGGCATCAAAGTCTGAAATCATCACCCTGAACTCCTTTTCTAGTCAGTAGTGAGACAAATTGTGTTCCTAGAGCCTTAGCTAAAGGCCTGAGGACGTAGGTGCATGCAGTTACCTAGATGCATGAGGAAGCACTTAAGGCACATAATTGTTTTATACAGCTGGGTCCTAGTCATGTCCTCAGAAGTTGCAAGCACAGACAAAGCTATGTAACCTTCTCCAGGCTACATCTGTCCTGAACTGCAGGGGTCTCTGAGGTAGGTCAGCTTCCCTTCTCATTTGCTCCATGACTCCCAAGCCATAAGACTCCCACCTAGAACAAAGGAAAAATATACAGTTATTAAAATCAGCAACTAGTTGGTATACCCAGGCTGCTTAAAAGCTGACATATGTCAGATTTTATGATGAGGAGGCTACCAGAATATCAGAGAGAAGTCAGAGTCCTCAATAACATTAGCAAAATGAAAGGGGGGGAGGGGGGGGGAAGAAATTATTAAGACAAAATGCTTTCATTTTCATGATTAATTTAGTAAAATATGGAAAGTCTTGTTTTTCTGAGTTGATTTTGGTTTAATATTGCTTTGAATTTGGCTTCAATAACAAAGTGAAAGCAAAAATATCCCAAAAACCCAAGCCCAGATATTTTTGATACGTACAAAATTGTTGAATCACACAGAGATTCAGAGATTGTCCCTCTGAGTGAAGGAAGGCAGTCCTGTTCAGCTGATGGATAAGTCAGACTCCGTGGGTGCACAGAACGCTTGTAGAGGCCTGTGCAGGATAACTGCTTTTTACCACTCTTGTCACCATGCCACTCACTATCTGCATGGAATGATCTATTGCTGTTGCTGTTGCTGACACAATCTTTTTTCCCCCCCCCCCACGCTTTTCCTGCCCAACGGCATCTGTTTTTGTTCAAAGAGGCCTATGCCTTCCCTCACCTTGATGCTCCATTGCTGTCTCTTTCTGGCAAAGATCTCAAAAGATTTGGCCGGAAGGTTGCACTCAATCAATCCTGCCTTTAGGGTGTCCTAGAAGCACTTTCTTGAATCACCGTTACTTCCTCTTTCCACACTCCAGTTCCCTGCATAGGAGGTACTTGAACATATGTACCTCATTGATCCAAGCCATATGTCCAGCCCATTACACCTGGGCCTTCCATGTGGATACGCTGCAGGAATTCATCACTGGTCAGCTTAGTGCAGCATCTGAGTCAGAACAAGACACATAGGTGCCTCTGGTGGAACTTCTCCAGCTGGCAGATGTTCTTCCTATACTATGTCAAAACGTTGCGCCTGTTCAGCACAACAGCCTTGTACAATTTTAGTTTGCCTTGTAGTCTGATCTGACATTGTTTCCATATTTTCTTAATAAACCTGGCAGAAAACTTTTCTACCTCTATGACTGCAGGAAACTACCTCTCCATCAACACTGACACAGGCATTCAAAAGAATTTGAATGTAAGCGAACTCACGTGCAACAGTTACTCAGTCTCACTGTGTTTAATGGAAGAGATAGCATGTTCTCCACGTTGATTGACACACTGTTTCAGTTTTTCTCAGTTTTATGATCAGTCTGACTTTTTGTTAGTTTGTTTGTTTGTTGTGGAAGTAGCATGCTTGTCTGTTAGGAAGATCTGAAGTTCTTGGCTGCTATGAGCCACCGTGGTCTAATGATGAACATACCAGTGTTCTTGTGTACTCTGCTTGCAAACCTTGGGCCTGGTGTGCAGTCCTCCTGCAGCTCAAAAGTGAGTCCTGATATTTAGGCTGAGGTTGCATTCATATTATCCAAGACCGTGGAATAAAATAATATTTTCTTAATTAAATGCATCAAGGACAACAGAGGACAACTGCTCTTCAATGTCTGTGATTTACAAAAACAAAATAGGATACAATTAGAGGGGTGGGAGCGAGTCTGAATGCATGCAGCCTAAATAGAAAAAATATAGGCAGAAGGAAAAGGAAGACAAGAAGGGGATAATGAAGTCAGAGAGAGATGGATGTGGGTGTTATAAATGGACAATGAACACAAGGGGGAGGATGTTGAGGTTAAAAACTAGAGAAAAAGCCTGTTATCATGGGCCCTAGCAAAAGAATGAAAGAAACTACATCATAACAGCCAAAGCACTGCATAACTAAGAAATGGCTCTAAGAACACACCTAAGTGAAATTAAAGGGAGCTCCAGTTCTGGAGGCACTTGTGGTAACAGCCTCTCAGAAATATTCTCCCAAAGGAAATGTTTAAATACTTTGCATTGACAGTTTTTTTAAAAAGGTAAATTAGATCATGTCCTAGTATAGTAGTGGAGCAATGTGGCAGATACCAGTTTGATTTTTTTTTTCATAAAATTAGGACAAATAAACACAAACCATTTGGCTTGTTCTCCTTTGTTTTAAACGATTGACAAGATAACATTGTGTTATAAAGAATCTAACTGAAGATTTGGAATAAGCAATTATAATCTCCCAAAAGGAGTTCCAGGGTCATGTTTGAAACAACAGTGTTCTTGGATTACAAAACATTCATAGGAGACTCAGTACTGCAAGCAACATGAAGAGAAGAAACTTCAAATCAAGAATGATAATTACAAATCTGAGACATTTTTTCTGTCTTTCATGGAAAAAAGCCAACTTGACTATTGAAAAAACAGGAAATAATGTTACCAGATTCTTTTTCCCATGTGAAATATTTGCACAGGAGATACAGCCACCACCAGCATGCAAGTACAGTGTTGTAGTATGCAACACCACTTAACAACCTTTGAGGAAGCAGATGACTGCTTTCTACTGCAGTTTGGTTTTGCAGTTGTCCAGTTCCGCACTAGTCTTGTCTTTTATGGCTGAAGGAAGGAAAAAATCGAAAGACATCTTTTCTTTTACAGTTTTGAAGCATTCCTTGCAGATGTTCAAGCGTTCAAAGAGAAATTTGAAATTATAATCTGAACCTATGGGAGGAAGTTTAAAGTATGTTGACCAAACTGTTCCATATTGCAGAAATCATGTTCTCATGATTAAGAAGGATCAAACATAAGTAATAATCCAAAGTGATCAAACCTTGTCTCCTAAAGAAAGACTTCTAAATCCATACACAAGCACATGGATAAGATAAAACATTTGGATGTATGATCATGATACCACATTGGTTGCTGTGTGATTTGCAGGCATAGTCACAAAGCAGTAGTTTCCTTACTGTGGATTTAGGAGCCTAACTTCAGGCATCTAAGTTTACAAAGGGCTACTACCTTGTGACAGGAAGCTGTTGTCTGTGCTTATAGAGTTATCTGTAAGGATACATGTCTGAAGGGCTGGCATTTTTGTTTAGATTAGTGGAAAACCTAGTAACCATGTCAAAATATTTTTGGACTGAATGCCATAAACTCTGAATTAGACATGGAGATATAAGGCCAGCTACTACATTCATTTCAATTTTGGGAAAACTGTAAGGATGTTGGTGGGTTGATTTGAGTGAATTTTCAGCAGATTAAAGTTCATTTTGGAATTAGAGTTTGAGGGTGTCAGTCATAGCCTTTTTTTTTTTAATACAAAGGAGTTAAATTACTCTAAAGTATTAATTTTTCACTTCTGATTTTTTTTTTTTTTTTGATATATTAAGTAGCAAAAAGCTCAGTTATAATGTTGCATTCTAATAGTACAGCAGTAAGGTATGAATACCAGAAAAAGAAGTTGAGTTATATAATCAGTTTCTGAGATTTCCTTGATAACTTTGAAAATATAAAGTGAACTGTATATAATATAAATATATAACCCTTTCCATGAAAATTGTGCAGGATAGAATATTTCTGTGCAACCTACAAAAAAGCCCACATCACCTTATCCCATGAAGTGCTGGGGTTAAACCCCCAGACCTGAATGAGGGTTGACATATAGATGATGTCCACAACCAGGCAAGAAAGACCCTCCTGATTGGTTTTCACCCAGGGTCTGGCCAGCCTTGGGTGGGAACTGATCAGGAGACCACCACCAGGTGCCCCCACCTTCCACATTAACTTGGAGGTGGGGCAAGAAGCCACCTCTTTAAGAGCTGGCTCTGCTTGTAGTGCAGTTCAGAAGGCCTGTTTATGTAGTGTATGTGTTGTGTGGGGATTTTGGCTGTCAGAAGGGCTCCCTGACTCTTTATAGGAAGTGGAGTTTCCAGAATGACACATCAAAAAAGATGAGTTTCTCTTTGGGAAAATTCTGCATAATTAGGCTCCTTGTCTGGCTGCTTCCATCTCCCATGGTTCGTTGACCAGCTTGATCCCTTCTGCACATCCTGTGTTGTGAGTGAATACATTGATCTATTCATTCCTCCAGTGGTGGGCCACCTTGGATCTCTTATGTATGATTTAAGAGTGGTGGGATGGGTTTGGTTGTTGGTTTGCCTCTTAAAAATAATATCCTTCAATGTTGGTCAAGCAGTCAGCAGAAGACCTCACAATAGGAAAATAAAACTTACTGTTATTTGAATTAAACTATTAATGATATACTACCTCATTCATTTTGGTTTGATGGTATTTAAAAGGAAGTTAATATAAGTTTATGGGTGCCTGTGTTTAATGCAATGAATAATTCTAGCCTGTCATCACCCATAGTTATTTCAGTTTGATTTCTTCTAGTGTGAGCTAAGACTGAGTTTGAACGGGTCTGACAGGCACACAGTCAAGATGTTTTTAAGATCTACTTTGTTGAAAAAAATTTCTTCTAAATTCTAAAACTGCATTGAAATGCTAGATTAATTTTTTTTAATTCATTTTTAGTTACCTGTACATGGAAGTCTGATGTTATTTTGTCTGATTAAGAGAAACTGTACTTTTAAGAGAAAAACATGGGTGTTTATGCCTTTAACAACTGGCATGGCTGAAGGGTCTTTTTTCAGCCAAAAGAGTGGCATCTCCCATTTTTTAGGAAATGCGTGTTTATATTTATCTCAGTTACTCAAATGTTGTGTTTTAGTTGAGAACAAGTTTGCTATACTTCGGACAGGGTAACTTTCTTTTTGGCAAAGCAGGAGGACAGTGTTGAATTAAAAAACAAACAAACAAAAACAACCACTGGAAATTAAGTAAGGTGTGTTTCTTACTGTCTGGAAAATAATGTGAAATAATGTGTATATCTTACTGTTTGGGAAACCTACCAGAAGAGTGAGTTTGGGTTGTTGTGGTGTTTGGTTTTTTTTTTGTTTGTTTGTTTGTTTGTTTTGTTTTGTTTTGTTTTTATTTTTTCTGTCTTGCTGTAGCTGATGGTATTTGTTTTACTTGATGCTGTGTGTCATGTTTCCCCTAGGAGCTGACCAGGACTGGTGGCTGCCCTTTCTCTAGAGACCCATGAGTGGGACAGCCTTATCAGCCAAGCATTTGGAGCACAGCAAGGAGTTTGTCCACTGAGAAGAGCAGGGAGTACACAGAGCAGGGCCTTGCAGGAGGCATGAAGAAAGAGTGGTGAGGAGTCAGAGCAAAATTTCTGTAGATTAAGGAAGGCAGCATACTGAAGTTGAGTCTGGAGGGCAGCATTGTTGTGATTGATGTGCACATAGGTAGAGGTTTATAAGGGTCTTCAAATTCTATCATGTCTTACTTTGGCATTTTGAATTTTATGTGTTCTAAAAAAGCAATTGTCGTTTGTTCAAGTATAATCATAATTTATGTTTAAATATAACAGAATATAAATGTGTAAATACAGCTTCTGAATTTATAAGACCTTTTGGTTTTATACAGGTGCTTCCAGTTTCACTATAAAGCTTCCAAAGCTTCTGATTGTGAAGATAATTTCAGAGTCCTGGTAGGAGCTTACAAACCGATGAAGGGCTCAAGGTACAATATTAAAATATAAACGAAGATTCAAATTTATATTTCAAAGACAAAATGTGCTTAGCATTAGCTGTTGTTATTTTCAGTATTAAGCTTTGGCATTATAAGCCTCTGATGCCTGCTTAGGTTTTATATATAATCTGTGGCTTGTAACCCAGTGCAAGAAACCTCCCAGTTCCTGGCCTTTACGTTTGTGTTTTTGTTATCACACATGTAAGATACTTGGTTTGTGAGTAAAACTTTTAATTTTTGCTATTGTGCTTGGAGTCCTTCATTGTTAGGATCTAGTTAATGTATTACTTTCAGTTTAATATTGTTTTCTTTTCATCTGAGTTCTTGGTATTTTCTTTAAGTTAAAGTCAACTGACAACATTCGTGGATAAAAGATAATCATATGAATCTGAGTATGACAGATTTTCTTCTTGGATTGTTTTCTGGTATTTTGTTTTTTTTTAAGTAACTGAACTGTACATGCCCATCAAATACCAAGGTCAAAGAAAAATAAAACATTTTAAACAGGAATTTTGTTGACGCATACATTCACAAAACATGTCTCTAATACACGTCTCTGTGTTTTTAAAAGAAATGATTGATAAAGTAGTAGTTCATTCTGTTTCTACTAATCCTTCCTGCTGGTGATCTGTTGCACATCATGCCTGTGGGTAGTTGGGCTACTCGAATAAAGGCTACTGTACCCTTTGTACAATGTGTCAACTAGACCAGAGTAGTTATATTTTAACTGTTTCACTACTCGGTACTTTGTAATATATGCAAAAGTAGTGAAATTATTTAATAGCAGAGTGTTATCATAGGTACTTGTAATAACATAACCTCATTACTTTATGGTGTATCCTGCAGAAAACTTGCAAATAGAATAATTAAATACATTTCCCACTAAATTAGAGTATGTTTTGTCATGTAGAAAAGGCCAGCACCTCCCCAGGTCAAATAAACTGGCTGATCTGATTTCCACAGATTTCTTGTGGTCCTGTGTGCTCTCTTGGAAGACTGTGAACGTGTTTCATGGACTCTGTTACAATAATCCATTGCTTTGTCACACTGAGATACAATCTTCACAGGATTTTGTGCAGTGTTTTGTGCGGGTGGCTTTGAATCACATATTAAATGCTGTTTGAGAGAGTGGTGTTCCACCATCAACTTGGCTGCATCCCCGCTGCAAGGTGCAGTTTAAGGCTCTGGGTTTGACCTAAATAGTCTAAAGGATGCAGGGTGGAAAAACAGTCTTTGTTCATGGCTTTTTACACTGGATTTTCTTTTTAGCTTGGTTTACCTGCAGGTTTTAGTCTTTGAGTCATGCTGAAGAGCTTAGCTTTTCCCACAGGGTTTTCTGTGGGGTGAGGTGAGATTTGACTGTGGTTCGGTGTTGGTCATTGCTACACTTGTGTACTAAGGGAGGATTCCTAAATTGTGTATTCCTTGGAGCAGGTCATTAGTGTTTACTTATACCGTGGAATAGAAGTGTGCCATTTAAATTGGCATAACTAACTATGCTATGGAATTACCAATAGATCTAATTTATACTTCTGACACCTAGCATGGGAATTTGCTCTTGCCTTTTCATATTTCACCAAGTTCTTCTTTTGAATAACTCATAACAATGTCAAATGAGGAAAGTATGATATATTTTTGCAACCTCTGATACACAGGGGGAAATTATTTGAAGACTAATTGATTTCAAAGAACCCCAGACAGCTGTATCTGAATCTCCTAATAGCACTAAGTGCTTATCCTTAGAGGAAAAACAACTGGCCACAAGCTGAGAAGAGGTTTCGTAAAAGATCCTTGTACTGGGATATCTGTGCTTTTCTGGAGACCATCTTTCTGAACCATTTGCCAAGACCTGGTAACCACTTTGACATCTGCTGAATTTTACTATGTAGTTTTCAAACACACACTGCAGATTGTGTTGATTCAGACTTTGACCATAATCTGAATTATAACTAATTTCATCTTAGTTCACACATTTCCTTTTAGAACAGAGACCCACCTAATGTGACTGATCTGATTCCCAAGAGTCCTAGACCTTAAGTGCATTCATTGTTGCAAGACCAGTTTGTAAAACTTGGTTAAATGTCATCTGCCTGCTAACTTCCAGACACCTCCTCTGTCATCACTGGGCAGACTAGTCCATTATTTATTGATGGCAATCATCTATGATGAAATCAACTGACAATTTAAGAAAAATATTCACAAATTTAAAAAAAAAAAAATTCAAATGGCAGTTTGAAATTAATGCACTTGCTTGTGCTGCACAAACACCACTTTAAGCTAAGTTTTGTTGCTGTAAGTGTTCACTATAATTAGAGAAGTGCAGTCAGGATTAATTTATTAAGGAAATAAAACTCAATTTAATTTTGATGGAGGTAGAAAGAATCTAGCAAGAGTAGATGATCTGATTAGGGTACAGAAACAAGACCGTGTGGTGTGGGTGAGTTGTCACTACCTTTAATAACAAAGAGAAAAATGGTTGGTGTGAGTATTCCATCAAATAGTCAATCTCAACACAATTCATAGATCAAATACATCAATATGAATATTCACTGAGAAGTGTCATACAGAAAACCAGTCAGTCATGATGACCACCTTGCAGATGGTTTACTGTTAGAGAATGGTCTGAAAGTAGCAAGATGCAGGTGCCTTTCACCATGGAAAACTGTTCTGAGTAGTTTCCCATGCAGTCTTTATGCTCTGCTTAGTCTTATTTAGGATTATATTAAATGGTCTTATGAAAATGTGAGATGGTCAGGTCTTAAAAGTTAACATTGGATTTTACAATACTCAGCTAAACTTATCTTCATTTGGAATAAAATAAGCTGTTGTTCTGTCCTGGTTAGAAGGCAGA
>NW_008618510.1:0-8214 GCF_000691845.1 Merops nubicus
TTTTTCATGGGCAGCTTTTTACACCTAAAGGCACGATGTCCCTCTTTGCCTTTGCTTGTAATTACCATGTCATAAACACCACTAATGCCTTCTGGAATGAATTTCAAATACAAGAGGCACCCTTCCCTTCCTCACAGCATTTATCTCCAAGAACTGCAGAAGCAAGAGGCGACCTGGAAGTATAATAAACAGATAGCTTTATTTTTATTTCCTTTAATCATCTGGGTAGACAGTGTTCATACGTCAGAATCACAGTTATGCAAAACTGAACCTTTGAACAATGGTCCAGTGCATCCAGATCTGTCTGACAGCTGGGCCAAGACCTTCTGGGGCTCTGCAACATTTACTTCAGGCTAAGATTGGTCGGTGGATGAGGTTTGTCAAATATTTTCAGAGTATTAATAGGGATTAAATTGTCTAGTGCAAACAGATGGGAAGAGAAGAGATGAGAAAAACAGTTCTGATTTGGAGAGGAGACTCTGCTAGACACTGTGGAATGTGGTTCCTTCTAGATTTCTAAGCAGCACAGAGCTACAAGGAGCTTGGAAACATGCTCTTTAGTGCATGCATCTTAAATTCTCCCCTTTCTCAGAATCAAAGGATGGTTAAATTTGGGAGGGACCTTTGGAGGAGGTCATCTGCTCCAATCTCCCTGCACAAGCAAAGCCATCTACAACCAGTTGTCCAGTACCATGTCCAGATGCCATTTGAGTATCTCCCAGGTGGGAGACTCCACAGCCCCAGTGCTCAGTCACCCTCACAGTACAAACAACAACAACAACAAAGTGTTTTCTGCTGTTCAGACCACATCTCATGAGTTTCAGTTTGTGTTCACTGCCTCTTGTCCTGGCACTAAGCACCACTGGAAAGAGCTTGGCTCCATCATCTCTGCACCCTGCTCTCAGGTATTCATATCCATTGCTAAGATCCTTCCATGAGCCTTCTCTTCTGAGCTGAACAGTCCCAGATCTTTCAGTCTTCTCCCACATGAGGCCCTTTGATGGACTTCTCCACTGAAAAAAATGCTGGACAGTTTTTCTACTGCAACATCAGGGAGGAATTGTCCCTTTCAGCCTCCCCAAAGAGAAAGAGTTGGTAGAAGAGAGGGAAAGAATAAGAGAATCTAGGAAGTTAATACTCCACATCCCCAAAATTGGGGTAGCTTTGGGCAGCTTTCTACTAAGCAGAGAAATAAAGTTCTTTCCTGCTTAAGGTGAAATTTGCCCCTAAGGTGCCCGGGGGCTGATACAGCACTGCACTGGCTTGAATCCAGACTATAAATAATTTGCCTTAACCTACACCTCTAAAACTTCATTAACGATGACCTTTCAAAATAAATTAAGCTTGACTCACCTTGAAACATTCACTTTCTGTCATCCTCATAATTTTCATAACATTAGCACCTGAGAAAGCACGAGAGGACATCATGTTATTTGGAAATCAGGTATGAAACAATGACCTTTCAGCTTTTAAACAGACAAGAGATTTTTCTGCCTTCTGAGTCATTTTTAAACTGCCCTTCTTTCCAAATATTACAGGGCTGTTATTTATTTGTGTTTTATTTTCTAGTAATCTTCTTTGGAAGTAGTAAATAACAACTGTAGGTTTCTAGGTAGACGTCTCCTCCATAAATAAACCTTGCTTCCTGTTGTTCCTTGTGTTTGATTAGCTAGAAATAATTGCTCTCAGACTTTCATGGCCCATCGTGGCTCTCTGCTCCCAAGACCTCCCCTTGGCCTGACTTACAAAGGGCAAGAAATTGGCTCTTCCACTTGCTGACATGTGGCAGATGAAATCTGGAGGGAAGTCACGTGGTGGTGAAGAGCACATTCATCAAAAGATGATAGCAAAATACAACTGTCCCTCATTACCAGGCCAACTGAACAATTCACCCCCATTTTCAAGCAGGCTGGCTGCTCTTGCTTTTATCAAAGACAATAAACAGACTTGCTTATCAATATGAATGCCAAGGGCCAAGTTCCACACCACAAGTTCAGATCAGGAGAGACTTGTGCTCAAGCCAACGCAGCCAAGCTGGCACATTGGTGTGAAAACCAACCAGCAAATAATCTGTAGGCAACAAACAAGAATTTTGAGCACACAGGCACATTTTGTTCTCTAGACACTGGCCCTGATTTGTCAAGTGATGCAAGCAGGATTTGATACCAGACACACATATATTGCCAAATGACAAGCACAGGGTTTGGAGCTCTTCTGGGAATGTCTCTACACACAATTCTACAGAAACAGCTCTACATGAACACCTTTCTTCTCTCTTCCAATCTCCCTTTCTGTTTCTGGCAAGCATGAAGAAATCACTTGCCTAGCCTTAGAGACTTCAGTTAATACCACAGCTAAAACTTAGAGGCTACAAAGACATTTCTACAAGGCATTTGAGATTAAACTACAACACTGATTTTGGTCTGTGAACTAGTTAGTCCCATGGACTTCTCAGCTTCCATTTGATCCAAGTGTTCTGATCTCAGAGGGGATCACTTCTGTTGTTCCAGTTAAACTATTTAGCATTGAACCAAGTCCAAGCAATGGAAAATACCACGAGAACATTAATTACAGAGAATAAAACTTTAAATGATTATTAAACTCAATGAAACACTCCTACAACTGAAAAACCTTTGCAGCTTCTGTCTGAGGAGCACAGTTGTCCCTGATGTTTTCTTAACCTCTGCAGAATCTGAGTCCTAGAAGGAAAGGAGATGGGGAGAGGGAGAAGGGGCAAGTTGTTTGTTTGCTATACCCATGCTAAAAAAAATAGTTATACAATCTGTCCTTTTTTTTTCCCTAGAAGAAAAACATGCATCTGGGAAGAGAGTTCCCATAGAAATCAAGCTCAGTTTGCAGGACCATTTCTCACTGAAGATTCTGTCAGAGGAATGGCACCGTGGGATCAGCTGGAAGCTATCACAGAAATTCACCAAACCAGATCAGCTCTGCCTTCTTTACTTATCTTTCCCCTGCAGATTTTTACTGCTTTGGGGGCCCCATGACATAAGGGGTAGAGAAAACTTCATTTGGGTGCTGTCCTCAGCCTAGATCTCTGTGTTTAGCAGCTTTGCTCCATTGTTTCCCTGACTGACAACATGGACCTCAGCTCACACCCAGATCTACATGTTGGTCAACTGAGAGAGGGGACAGTCACAGCACTTTGTATACCAGCATAAACCAGGGGAAATACTTCAAATGCCTCTTAAAAATTGCAAAAAGAATGAAACCTACTTATTTTCTAACCATTTAGCATCTCTGATGGGTTTTTTTTTTGCTCCATACAGGTTTTAAGTGCAACTATATTTGCAGTTTGTTGCTGTGTATTAATATTCTAAACCTGTATGGATTTTGTTCCCAGACTGATGGAGTTTAATCCTATAACCCTGCCAAGGAAAACATTTCACATTCACTGCAGTAAACAAGGGTTCTACAAATGCAGAAGGAAGTCATTTACCAGATGTTACTATTTGTCTTATAAGTCTGTCTTTGACTTTTGCTTATTTTCTCTTGACCTTGTAGGCTTCTCCCATACACACTTGGCACAGAAAAAGAAATGTGAAACCTTTGAGAGGCTGTTCTTATCTAACTAAGAAGTTCCTTGAGCCTTAATATATATATATATATACCTTTTTAGTGCACTGAAAGAACTATTCAAACCATTTGACAACTCTATCACATTTCTGACTTTCCTGAGACCATGCCATATACCTTCACACTTAACTTACAGCTTTTGCAAGGCTCTTGAAGGAACAAATAAACCAAATAAAAATCCCAGTTAAGAAAGGCAGTTAATTTACTTCATTAAAAAACACAGCAAAGGAAGATTAGATGATCTGTGTTTTCTTATGGCAGTATACTCTTGCTGCTATTAATGAAAGAGTCCTGAAAATAACATTAGTAATTCAACAACTAAAATGAATGTAGGGATTTCTATTTAAAAGAATAAAATGTTGTCTTTTAAAACAACATCCTCCCTTTCCCTCATAAATAAACAGGAGGCTGCTGGTTTTTCTAAAGCTGTCCAGCATTGGAAAGGCACATGGTCACTTACTGACACATCTGCTCACATACATACAAACATCCAGCACAAATTCCTGCTACTGCACCTAAACCTGAGGGTTTGTGTGGCAGATGCATTTAAGAACCTTCCTCTGACTCATCACAGAGGGAACTAGAACATACCACTAAAGCTTAAAAAGAAGTTTAAAAAGAAATTAATTAAAAACTGGTGTCCAGAGTAATGGCCTGAAAGCAGCTGCTGTAAATAGAGGAAGAAAATACAGAGCAAGCAAGATGCAAAAAGCATTTTCTTGTTGCTGGTTGACAGCAGAGGAATAACACAGTGAGTCAGCTGAGGCTTGGGAATCATAGCAGGGGAAATTTCACCCTGTAGGTATTTGAGGCTGGTACTTCAGGTAAAAAGAACTGAGATGTTGCCAGAGTTAAGGCAAATAGTTTAGCTTCAATTCAGCTGAATACACAAATCAACATCCAGCCCTTGGATTTGAGTTTGTCTTTCACTGAAGCTCTTCTACAACTGTTAGTTCACTCCAGAAATATTCTGTCAGGACAGTCAAGTATTTTGAAATATTGCAACATTTTAATCCCATCAGTTCTGCTCAGCCTGCCTTACAACCTGAATAATCATTTTATCTGAAATAAATAGAAATAATTCACAAACTGGAAGAGAACATTTAAGATCTATGACAGAACCAAATCATATCTAAAGATGATTCTATGATTCTATGATTCTATAAAGGTCATATTTAAATTATCTTTGAAAGAAATGCACCTTTTTCCTTAATACTGAGTAACTTTGTTACACTTGTTTTCACACTAATATATTACTGATAAAAGCAAAATAATCAGAAAACCACATGAAAATGACCAAGATAATTGCCACTGCTTGAGATATGGATAAGAAAATCAGCAGGCATTTCACCATGCACATAAATATACTTCTGTTCCCCTTTAGCTCTTTAAAACTCTGTTCTCTGTGATGTGCATTTCACCAGTTAGAAAGAAGCAACACATGTACATTATGCAAGAATCTAGAGTTGTAAGCAGATCAGAGACAAAACACTAATAAAGAAAACAAATAATTATTCTATGACTCCCAGAAATTACAAAACAAAAGCAAAACAGACTGACTGATAAAACAAAACTGGAGTCAGATAATTTCTGGGTTTTTTTTCCTGCAGCATCCTAGGAGGAGATTTTAGAAATGTGCACACAAATAATTTCCATGTATGTGTCTCCTGGATCCCAGCACTGGCAAAGCAGCCCTTGGGTACTTTTCCTGTTGAACTCTCTCTTTGTGCTTGCACAGCATCTGTAAAACAAGATTGCCAGTAATGTTTCTTGCCACTTTTTCAGCATCATGCAGCCTGTGTCAGAAACAAAGTCATACCTGGAGTGAGTGACAAATCAGCATCTTGGAAAATCAGTTTAGAAAAGATGATGTTCAAGATTTGTTTTACACAAAGTCTTAAGTAATTTTAGAAATAATTTGATGGATATCAGTTCAGAAAAGAGCACAGCTGAGGAGGGAAGCAAAAAGCAATAAAAGCAAAGTTTCTGGAAGGGAGAATGTATTTTGGGGTAAGGTTTTGCTCCCTCTGTTCTCTTTCCAAAGCCATCAGAAGCACAAGGCTAATTTTGCACTCCTGCCTTTCTAAAGAGTAGATGAGTTAAGAATGAAGTTAAAAGATTAATTAATATTAAACATAAATGAAGTCAAAAGGGGATATAATGACAGTAAAAATAAAAGGTACTTCCATTTAGTTTCAAATCAGTTGTTACTTGTTAACACATTGGTTACAACTGTGAATTCTCCAAGAAGAATATTGTCCCACTCTTTTGGTCTTGTATAAATAACTACAATAATAATAATTATAATAAATTTAAATTGCAATATCCCAAATACCTGCTGCTACTATAAAAGAGTGATAGTTATCAGCACCTCTTTTTCCCTAAGCTCTTGTAAAGGTTTGCTATGCACAGAAACAATGGGTGATGGATAAAATCTGAAAATTTAGTTACTTAATTTATTCTCAAACTTTAGCTGCTTATCAGAATATTTCCCAACTCCCTGAAAGGGAACTGTCTTCATGTGAGGCAGGCAGAGGCTGCATGACACAAAACTACACTCATGTAACATGCTCTTAGGTTGAGTCTTAGGTTGAAGTAGCTGTTATCCTTTCTGCACTGAATTTTCCTAATATTTAAGCTCCAAAATATACATTTTTCAACAGCTGAGCTTGGCTTAATCAAGGTTGTCCTGTCTCACCATTAGTCTGGCTAACAGAAAATCAGTTTTAGGGACTCTGTTCTACTCTTGCTCCCACCGAAAAGCTCCATAACTGCACTGGAAAAATTGAGTTCTTGTATAATATTTTGCATATATTTTGCTTAAAAAAAAAGCAAGCAGACAAAAATACTCCAGTAGCCTGTAACCGAAGCCAAATGAATTTTCACAGCAGATAAAAGCAAACATCAGAAACACCAAGTGTGAAGTTCTTGTTTCTGCCTCAGGCTTGTTTTTTTCTCCATCAAGTTCACCACTGCTTTGGTGGAGTGTAGTTTCAGGGCATTCTGGTCATGTAGTGACAAATATCACTATTTGCACATCAAGTTGTGCCAAAAAACAGCAAGGAGGAGGGGAAGACAGCGAGGCAGAAGTCTGATTATTTAAAAAAAATAAAAGTAGGGAAGAATTTTGCTTTGAAAGAGTCATGGAAAAACACTGAGGTCCTCAGCACTTCAGTTAACTCATTTGCTTTAAAGGTAGCAATATGTTTTTAAAAGAGACAACAAGAAACAAGTGAAAACAGTAAGAATGATGCTGGGGGCTGGGGTAAGTGGTGGCACATGGAGAAAATGTTCTGCAGACCAGTCTGAAACACATCTGCAGGTGAACACAGGACACATTCTTGATGTTCCAGCTAACTTTGCACTTTTATCCTCTCAAAATCTGCATTTAGGCAGAGGTGTCATGCTGACAGAGTCCAGATCTGATGTCCTCCCATCATGGAGAGTCCTAATAACACAAAGACAATTTTGAAAAGGTGAATAGAAGTAATTGATCATCAAAAGAACTATGGGTAATGCCAAATCCTAGGGGTGCAACATGTCCAGCCTAACTAAAACCCATTAAAGGAACAACTTAGTCCATCCTGTGGGTGCTGGCCAGAAAATAGAAATGATAGAAAGTATTTCAACCTCATAAAGTCATAGGGAGATGCTATGACTAGGACTCAAAACAGACAATTTCAAGATTAAAATATCAGAAGTAGCAGAACACAAACTCACTCTTTACAAGACAGAGAAGGAGTCTCAACCTCCTGGCTCCTGGGGAAATTTTCTGTTGTGGAAAAAGATCTGTCTTTGAGCAGATGTGCCCAGGCCTCAGTATTGGCAGCTAGATTCTAGTTCTGCATCAGAGGAGGAAAACAGTGAACAGAAAAATCTCCTTCCTCTCCCCATTGATTTCAGAAGTACATCAAGTAATGGCTTCATCAAACCTTTTCAAAAGGTACAGTTATGTGAACTGCAATGCAGTTGCAGTGACCAGCATTGGAGGGTGCTTGAGTGGAGTTTGAAACAAATTTTAAAGGATGCATCTGAAAATTCTGAGAGCAGGTCTGACTGTGCCTCCCTGCAGACACAGAACAGACTGTGTGCTACTGCTGCACTGCTGCTAAACTGCCAAGGGAGGTTCTTGCCAAAACCTCCCCCTTGTTTCAAAACTTAGGACAGTTTAAGGACAGGATTAGATTTAGATCCAGATGACAGACCAGAGTTAGGAACAACGTGGAACCAAAAAAGTTGACTAGTACATGGAGGACTGTTCAGTTCTATAGGGACACCCTGTTCCACTCCTCAGGGCATTTCTGGCCAGTGCAAAATCCTTCTGCCATCTCTTCCCACTTTTCCTGTGCACTTACATAAGCCCAAAGATAAACTGGCTATTGCTTTAAAAGACATTTCAGTGAGAAGTTTCAATGTTTTATGTCCATAAATTCATTCTTTAGGTAGTTTAAGAGAGGTAGGTGTTCAAACTGAAGGATGATATCACATAAATACAAGTACACTAACCCTCAAGTCCAAGTTTTTAGGCACCTTGCCTTGCATTGCAAGAAAGTGCATTTTGGGGATAGGGAAGTGGAATCTTGCTTGCACCAAAAGATGCTCAAATCAGAGGCACAGATG